>NW_008611641.1:0-20669 GCF_000691845.1 Merops nubicus | reverse complement strand
CCTGCTGTGTTTTCTCAACTACGGTTTTGTCAGCCACAAGGGCTATTCTGTTGTTCCAGAGCCCAAGCAGTGCTGAAGACAACATTAAGAACAAGTGACAAGGTCAAGTAATCTTTAAGCACTATGCAGTTTATTCAGCTGCACTAGTTTATGCATTAGGACTGGAAAGTAATGGGCAGTCAGACACAGATGAGGTTTTAATACTAGAGGTCCTGTGGTCTGAAATGTACTGTTTGCTTCCAGTAAAGTGAGAGCAGGAATCAGGCAGAAAACATCCCTGTGGATCACATAGCAAATGGAAACTGTATTCAGCCACTCATGTTCTCACCAGAGGAAGCAGCACTCCTGGACAATACCAAGTGAATCTGCCCAAAGACCTTACTTGCAGTAAATGATCAGCATAGAAGCAAAACACAAGACAAAAGCTATCCTTTGCCTGGCACTTCAGGAAGGGACACTGTCTTGAGATACACAGACAGTGGATCTTCCCTACCCCATATGAACATGTCGAGCACTTTGTAGGTGGATGCAGTGTTCCCTGTACTATGCAGTAGGGAACAAATATGGGGGGGAAAAAAAAAAAAAAAAAAAAACATAAACCCACACAAGCAAGGAAGACCAGTACACCCAGATAGTCTGGGCATGCATTGGTACATGCAGTATTCCTCACACCACAGGAATTTGCATTTGCACAACCCAACCAGCTATCCCTCAGCAAGTAAGAGTATTTCTTCAGTAAACACCCCACAAGACCCAAGTTTGAAAAGAAGTACACTCCTGGAAGTGCTGTGCAGAATACCCTCCTCTCACTAGTCTCTTCCCACTCCCAGAGCCAACACTCAGGCTGTCAAACTCAACTAGCCATATCAGCCCACAAGCACAGTCCCATGGGAGTCTTGGCCACCCCATCCCTGGCTGAGATGCCACTTTCCCTGTTTCTCCTCAAACACAATCCCCTTCTTTGCACCAGGACCAAATCAGCATAGTAGAAGAAATTGCTTAGATGAGCTTCATGGAACTAACCACTGCAGAAATGCTCCTTATCTAATTCAGTGGACACTCCTGTAAATTAAAATTAATGCTTCTTGCTGAGCTCTGTTCAAGCTGTTGTGCTCAGAAAACAAAAACCGAGAGTAGAAGCAACATTCAAAATGAGCCTCTAGAAAACATTACATGTTACCAGAACAGGTACTTTGCCAATGAGCACTAGGAGGTCTTCCCCCTCTACCCCTCTTTGCTCAGGGATATGGTGTAGAAGTGGCCTGGTAGAGATAGATAATGCTTGGACTCGATCTTAATGGTCCTTTCCAACCATAGCAATTCTGTGATTCTACCTTTGCATCTTATTGACAGGTTATTTTAGTGCACCACAGCCTCTGAAGAGATTTGGATTAACAGGTTCCATGGGAAGAAGAGCAAGGATTTTAATGTGCGCCCTACAACCCAGGAAACTGAGTCAATAGAAGGCATGGGGAATTTCTGGAAAACACACAGAAACTCTGCAGCAGAGCAGGTAACTGAACTGAGATTTTCCAAGCCTCAGCTTAGACCCACAAGTACATGAACTGTCCTACTCCTCTTCTGCCTCCAAGACAGTTCTCCCAAAGTAAATACACATACTTGGGAAAGAAATCAGATGCAAATCCCTTGTGCTACAGAACTCAGAGGTATTCTGAAATTACTGTGGGGGAAGGGAAGAATATTCTCAAGCTGCAAATGAACAGAAATCAGGCTAATGTATAACCTAGATTGCAGATTTTCACATGCTTGAGTCTAAGCTCTCATACACAGAGAAAATGGCTCTAAAATATTAACCACAGCCATTACAGAAGGCTCACTTCTGACAATGTGTCTTATGGTTCATTTACCAAGAAAAAATATATGCAATTTTAGCTAGTATTACAATTAATCTGCTTTTATCAGAGAAAGGAAACTAATCCCACCTGCCCAGCTCTTCTGTTTTCAGAGGAGACTAACGCAGAGGTTGTAGGTTTTAAATAACCAGGCTTTTCGCTGAACCAGATATTCTGTAGGTTTTTATTCATCTAGTTTGAAAAAAGAATCCTCACAGAAGTGAGGCCAACCACCTAACCTAGACAAGCACAACTCCTACGAGGCCAAGTTCATCACCAGTGCTGACCCTGACCCAACTCAAACTGGGTGCCAACAGCAATCCTTTTAATTTCTTCTTTGGGGAAGGTCAATTTTCAGAAGCCAGTCAAATCTGTGACTGGATGAAAGGCAGCAGTAACATCCTACTATACACTTAGCATCATCCATACACAATCCCCAGAGTCACACCAACCCCTCCAGCAGCTTTATAAACCCTTTTGCACACCCTGAGTTCACTCAAACTTCTAAGCTCTTGCTCTAGCCCTGCTCAAGGGAGAGATAATACTTCAGCTGTTGTACGTCCCTGAGTCAGAAATGGGTTTCCTGGGAAAAGAGGAAAAAGACAGGAGGGCCATGAGAACGTAGAGTTCTCACTTAAGTTACAGCCCTTTTAGAGCAAAGTCACACATCACTTAGCAGCTGGCATATCTCCATTGAAAGGGTTTGGGGTGGAGTTGAATGACCCCATCCACATCACACAAGGAGCTGGCTTCAGAGACCGAGCGGATCCCCCTAGTTTCTGTCTTCCTCAGCCTCTTTTTGCATCCAGAAAGCATTGAAGTTTAACAGCAGAACTGAAATATCACTCATTCTTTAGGCTTGAGTTCTCTTTTGATTGTTGCTATTGACAGCAAACCTTGAGAGAATTATTATTTTTATTAGTATTATTTTCCAGTACTGCATGCATAACAATAGCTCTCTAGAAATAGCAAACAGATACAAGCAAACGAATGGAACCATAACTGTCTCGTGTCTTTCATTCAAAACAGACTCCGATTTTAGTCCTTTTGTTCAGAAACAAATTTTTTAAAAATTAGGAGCTGTGTGTTGGGGCTGAAATGAAACAGGAAAATAGCAGGAGAAGGAAGCTTGCTATGACTTCCAAATACAATGCACAAAATAATGGGACTTGGTGGAATAAGAAAACTAAGGCTGAATTTAATACAAACGGTTTCATTGTTACCAAAGGTTCTGCACAAGCTCTAATGGTAATTCAACTGCATTGTTTGTTGGGGAGAAGGTAGATGGAGATCATTTAATGCTTTTTAATTAGCAAAATATTTCATCGTAGCTACAACGAGGGAACAGCAGTGATGTCAGTGCCACCAGGTTGCAGCTAGCTGTGGCCATGTGGACAGACCTCCATTCTGCTTATGCACACACTAAGGGAAAGGCTATTCAGCGGCAATGGACACCATCAACTGGAAGAGTCTTGTCAAGATTTCTGCATAGTTCTCATTATGTCCTTCCTTTGGATAATGGATGGGATTGCTGGAGCATTTAATTTATGCTAATAGGAATGAGCTAGGAATAAGCATTTCTCTCCCAACACCTTAAAATACTGTTTATCTATTTCAAAGTGAACATCTCTGATTTACTTAAAAAGTTTGGAGTATGTTGAAGTGGATTAAAAGGCAGCACAAGCACCAAATCTTGTCTTGAACAAGCCAGTTCCTAAGCCAGAGAGGCTAAAAAGGAAGGCCTGGCACCTAAATGGAAATGCAGCACAAGATAGCATCTCAGGCCTACATAAAGATGGTCCCTTTACTCCAACATGATCAGAGTCAACCCAAAATATTAGACCCGCTCCTTCTCATCTTTCTAATAGCAAAAAGTAGTAGAAAGCCTGGAAACTCAAAGCCCAGAAGAAAAATAACAAGACCCAAACCAACTGATTTCTGAAAATTTCTTCCAGGTTAGTCCAGGAACTCATGCCAGCAGAGCAGCCAATGCAGCCTATTACATCCGCAGAGAACAGCTCTAGACAATAAACTCCCCCAGCAGATGAGCATGATTATTGTGACAGAGGTATCTGGAGTAGCACCACCACTGACTGCGTGATGCTTTGGCCCATGCAACCACTGTGCCTTCACTTTGCTAGATTGACAGCTACATCACCTTCTGGGAATGCATGACATATGTCATTTTCTTACATATGGGTTAGTGATACCATTTGACTTTTGACACCAACATAAGCAGTGCTGGTATAACAGCTAGAAGAAGGGGCAGTTGTGATGCTGTCATCTGTTCGTTAAAACTCATCAATGGAAGTGCCCAACCTTACTGCCTTCGACCCACACAAACATGCCAGGGACTAGACTATACACTAATAACCAGATAGAGTCCAATGCATCCTTAGTAAAGATCACTAAAAGAAGTGGTACGTGTACATACAGATTTGTTTTCACATCTCATACAACAGAAATCATGCAGAAAATTCAATAACCTTTTGCCCTCTAAGCACATATTTGAAAAATCTTCTGAGCAGAACTACGAACAGCAGTGTGAGATCTATCCCTTCTATTCTCCATAAGGAACTATGGAGTATGAAGACAGAAGGTCTCCTGCCAAAACACTGGCTAGAAAGAAGGTACTTGTGGGTTAATGTGGGTGTTGGCAGATGTTCAAGAGAAGCAAGCCAAACGGTGCTTCACTTTCACAAGTTAAAGAAGTTGGGATATGTGGGGTGGGGAAGCAGGGAAAAAAAAAAATACCCATGAGAATAGAAAAAAACAACTTTGAGAGATGCCAAAAAGAGTCAGCAGCTGATGAGCCAATATGGGGCTTATTCTTAGTCAGACCAGAGATTCCTAGCCCCCACGAGACTCTATACTGCAGGGTATCAGGTGCTAGAAGCCACATCTTTGTGCCTTTTAAAACATACCAACCCATTTAAGATCGACCTGTTGCTGCCAACACCAGCTTAAAAAAAAGAAAAAAAGCAATGCTGTAGTGCAGCCTTCTGTGAGCAGACGTGCAAAAGTGTCAGCTGGAAAAGTCTGAGGATTTAATGAAGTATCTCACACTACTACAACTTAAGGAGCTGCTACATATTAGTCCATCTGTGATAACTGTTCATATGAAGGCTTCTCATCTTAAAAAAAAAAAAAAATCAGTTTCAATGTCAGCATGAGCTACAGTAAATACAGGAACACTTCAGGTAACTTGCTGCAGGTCAACAGAGGTATGACACTGCCACCCCCCAGCTCAAAAGTGACAGCCAACTGCACCTCGGGTCGAAGCCTCAACTCCAAACTAGGCTGCAAATATTCTGCAGTTGCATTGTCAGCCTCAGGAGAGCTGGTTTCTAAGGCTGCATGCTCAAAAGGGAAAAACCACACCACTGGAATTCCCCACCGAGACCAGGGCAATCCCTTGTCCATATGAGCTTTTTTCACAGCAGTACAGGAGGGTATAAAGGCTTCTGGCTTTGCTTACATCATAGGTCTAAAAACAAGCTGCTAGGCTACAGGCTTTGTGCTCCCCAATTATTTTACTCCTTTCTCAGCCTAGGCAGCAGCTCTCCAGCTATACAAACTTGTACCTCTACAAATAGCAAGACCTTTCTCTGCCAAATTCAAGAAGGTGAACAAAACACATCTCTCTGGCAAAATGTCTCCATACTAATTAATAAATATGTAATTACCTACATCCCTTAAGGGGGTCTTGTTCACATGTTATAGTTCTGACTCTAAGCTTGAAATACAGTTAAACCAGATTAATGAGACATGACTTGCTAGTTGGATCATGTCAAAGCACCACAGGTGGTAGCTGAGAGTTGACTTTCATTCAGAGATCCTGAGAATTTGTTCAGCACAGCACATAGCACAGCACATGCACGGAAAAACCACAGCATGAAAAACTGCTTTCAGGTAAACTCCTCCATGTCACACTCTCCAGCAACTGCCTCTGCCTACTGAGTACTACATTTTAGCTAGCAGTGTTAATGTCTGCTCATTTATCTCCTTCTAAGTCAGTCTGAGTCCTCCTCCAAGCAATTTCACCAATAAAACAGGATTCACCTGTGCATAACTAGCCCTCACTGTTTTTATCCTGGCTTTCATCCTCTTTCTGTCTTTTTGTTACCAGACAGTGCTTCTACATTGTTTAAATCAAAAATCCCCAAGGGAAAATCCACACTCTTCAAAAAAAAAAATCTTTTTTTCTTTTTTTTAATGGAATCAATCCAGTCTGCAACCCAACATGTAAAATGTTCTTTCCCCTCTAAAGTTTCTTTTTAACCAGTTCTGGAGCAAAACTACCCTTAAAACAATTACCCCACTCCACATACCTTGCCTTATTTCCTCTTCTTTTCCACTACCTACTCTTAATTTCTCAAGACCATGTTCCACAAACCTAGTTTCCCAACACCACCACATCATTTTGCTCTAACAGCAGCTTCAGTTTACTGCTCCATTCCCTGGGTTTTCCAGGAAACATCTTAGAACATTCCTTTTTCCAGCCCTACCATTCCCTATTTTTCCCAGTCTTATTTCATTCCCCAGTTAGCATCCCCAACAAGAGAGAGACTTCCTACCCACCTCAGACACATTTCTTCCTTGGCACCTCTTCACTGGTGGAAAACACTTTGGACCACAGTGCTTATCTTTAGTTGCTGAGGTCACTCACAATCAGGGTTTTTTTCCATGGCTTACCAACAACTGCAGATCACCTACTCTACTACAAAAGCTTTCTTCAACAGACAGCTTACATCTTACAGCCACACAAAAGGCTTACCCTTCTACTCTGACTCCTCTTATCTCTTCTTCCTCCTTAATTATTTATTCCTTCCAGATAGGAAGACAAGGAATTACAGACAGCTGGGTCCCTTGCCCTTCAAGAGCTAATTTACACCCTAGGAGATTCCTTCAACTTGCTTTCTGCTGCCTCTCACCACACCCTAAAACCAGTGCTCATCTCTTGTGTGTTTGTACTGACAGTATCTTTATTATTATTACTCTTTTCCTTTTCAAAGTTAATTATCTAAATCAGAAAAAAAAAAACTTTACTAGGCTGAATTGAGCAATCACATAGCTGATGCGTTTGTAAGTCTCATCTTTTTGCTACTTCTTGTTGACTGTTCACACCTTCAAGGAAGAACCTTTTATCTAGTCTACCTCCTGCCTAAGGAAGCAACCATTGCAATCAAGTTCCCTGACTCCTACGTAAAGCAACCCACAGCATTCCTGTAACTTACTGCAGTGGAGTGGCTGTGTCTGTCTCCCAGATCATGGCTAACTGCAACTGTCAGTGCAACCAGGAAGCAAATATTTGTCTTTAAAGCATTTCAGTGCTGTAAAAGAATCTTTGTACAGGATTTGCAATTATCAGGGAGAAGACATCTCTTTGTTCTGCACTAGAACAATGTCTGCAATTAACACGTTTAGGAGACTCCTGCTTGAGTGGAAGTCTCATACCTTAGGATCTTAGCCGTCAATCTCTGAACTCTCTCCATCAAAGATTTCCCTCTGTTTAATAATACAGTATGTCCTTATTTAAAGAAAATGTTCTTTATATAGAGGAATAAGTACGTTTCCTGAGTAACATTTCATAATGAGATGCTGATTCCTTTGTACTATATTCTCTGTTCCTCACAAGATTTCTCAAGGTATCTCTTTGCCCTACTTGCTCATGAAGGTTTGTTTCTCACCAAAATCCACCTTGTGCCACAAGATTTCTCAGAAATTGCTCTTTCTGCCTGGTCTTGCAGTACCTCAGTGTTAGAAAGGAATACAGATGGATTCTCCTTCTTCTTGCCACAAAGCAGTTTTTTGCTTCATCTAAGTGAATCTTGATTGACATGAGTGGAAAATGAGTGCAAACATTTCCTGCTCAACCATTTCATTCAGAGACAGTGCCAGATGCAACGGGGAGATAGATAGAGCAAGGCAGGCAATGAAATTCTCTTCTCTTTGTGTGTGCATGCTTCTTTCTCTTTCAGTCTGACTGGAGCACCAGTGATTTCTTAACTCTTTTTGGAAGGATCTTTGGAAAGTAGTTTGGGGCTTGTTTTCTTATTTCCTTTTAAAGCCAGCCCTCAGATACCTCACTGATAAGCCTGCCTTAAGGACTTGAATAGCACTAGGGAAAATTGGTGCTGCTGTACTAAGCACAGATGTTGGCAGCAATTTTAAAAGGAGATGAGCAGCCACCAAAGCACAGACAGATAAATCCAGAGCACAAACATTTCCTGGAAATACTTGCTACACTTAACATCGCTTTAAATGTTCAAAGACACATCAGAATATCTTTGGTTAACTCTGCTCCAAGATACAGGTCACATTCACCTGTGTTGAAGCTATACCTTGCCCCCACTGTTCTTTGTGGTCAAAACACAGATGTAGTGAACCTGCCAAGACAGGGCTCTTTCCCCAAGGAGGGCTGAGAGGGACCAGCATCCAACCAGGACAGGAGAGCAGCAGAAATCAACTCTAACTTGGGATAAAACTAAACGGGTAGACTGAGAACCAGGTGGGAAGCATCACAAACATGCATTTCCTCCCTCCAAACTCATGCACAAATGAGACAAACCATCAGCATGAATACATTATTTGCTCCACTGGATCTTGTGGGTATCTGCATCTTCCGTGCACAGGAAAATCACAAAGATAAGCTTTTCCATTGTGATGAGTCCTGAACAGTGATGGCACTTAAGTCCCCTAGAGCCTGTTACACTTAAGAAGAAATAAATTGGAAGGAATGTAAACCCACTATTTCTAGACCTCAGATAAATGGTGGCAAAACTGGCCCACATGTAGTGTGGGGATGCTGAATTTTGTCAGGCTTCAGCTGTAATCCTGTCCAGCAGCTCCTGAGCTATCCAAGTAGTCTATTGCAATCCCAGCTCCTGACCAAACTCTGAGCTGCATTACAAGTAATGAAATTAAAGGAAGCTGAGGAAAAAGAGAAACTATGCTTTCTACTGAACTTCTTTGACCATATAAGAGGGAAGAGACTATAGAAGCCTGTATCTTAAGGAAACTTTAATGACTAAATCCTCAGAGCCCAGGAAAAAAAAAAAAAAAAAAAAAAGGCTAGCTTTCCTTCTCTGAGTTCATGGGTGGGGCTTTCTTAAGATTTCTCAACCAGGGCTGACCAGTTCATGATGACAATTATCAGGGTAATGTTCACCTCTAAGTAATAGACACTCCTGCCTTTCCTAGCCCTTCTGCATCACGGGAAGGCATCACCACTCACACACCTACACAGAGAGGCATGTGGGGCACTTCATTTCTGTTAGAAATCACATTCCAAACATGTTGCTGTCTGAGCTGTCACTGACTGTCACGTTCCAATACCGATCACTGCTTTCAGAAGCCAGTTCAGGTTGTTTAATCAGCGCTTCCCCGCATGCCGTCCGTCACAGGGTGGTCGCCAAGCAACAGCATCAACAGACAGGGCCGTGGGTGGCTGGTGAGGAGGAGGAGGATGGAGCACACCAGGGTTTGCAGGGAGGAAGAACAACTTACATTCCTATAGGAGAGGGAGGCATGGGAGCTGTTGAGTCTATCTGATGGGATCTCAGCCTGCAGTATGATGCAAGTAACAGGGATTTTAATGATTGTAGAATCCAGCATTTTGGTGGAGGAGGAAAAGACGGCAGGACCCTGGCCTGCAGCACAGTAACTGGGTTCCTTGCTCCAGCTCTTGAAGGTGTCCATGATCCTGCTCTCTCCATCACAGATGGGATGGCGAAGCCCTGCTATCCTGCCCAGCTCCCATCCACGGGCACCGCCTGCAGTTAGAGACAGCAGGAACAAACCACATTTACTCCTTTAACAACTTTGAAATGAGTTGTTTGGGAGTGGATGAGATGTTCCTGAAGAAAAAAAGACAGACCATACGTCAATTTATAAAAGTTGAAAAAAAATTAAAGGCAACATTGAACCTGAACATTTTCTTCCCAAATATGAGCTGGAGAATGTTCTGGTTTGTTTTGCTTGAGATGCTGGAGCAAAGAGATGCCACCCAGAACAACCCTAAAAGGCTTGAGAGGTGGGCCCATGTCAACCTCATGAAGTTCAACAAGGCCAAGTGCAAGGTCCTGCACCTGGGTCGAGGCAATGCCAAGCACAAAAGCAGGCTAGGCAGAGTACTGATTGAGAGCAGTCCTGAGGAGAAAGACTTGGAGCTGCTGGTTGATGAGCCAACAATGTGCATGTGCAGCCCAAAAAGCCAATTGTATCCTGGACTGCATCAAAAGAAGCAGGTCAAGGGAGTCGATTCTCCCCCTCTACTCTGTTCTCCACCTAGCAGAGACCCTCCCTGGAGGTAATGAATTCAGATCTGGGCCTCCCAACACAAGAAAGATGTGGACCTACTGGAGCAGGTCCAGAAGAGAGCCACAAAGATGATCAGAGGGCTAGAATACCTCTCCTGTGAGGACAGGCTGAGAGAGTCAGGGATGTTCATCCTGGAGAAGAGAAGGCTCGAGGGAGACTGTATTGTGGCCTTCCAACATCTGAAGGGGGCCTACAAGAAAGCTGGGAAGGGACTTTCTATAAGGGCTTATAGGACAAGGGGTAATGGCTTCAAACTGGAAGAATGCAGATTTAGATTAGATGTAAGGAAGAAGCTCTTCACTATGAAGGTGGTGAGACACAGGAACAGGTTGCCTGAGGAATCTGTTGATGCTCCAACAGTGGATGTGTTCAAGAGCAGGTTGGATAGAGCCTTGCTCAACCTGGTCTAGTGGGAAGTGTCCCTGCCCATGGCAGGGGTGGAATTAGACGATCTTTAAGGCCCTTTCCAACCCAAACCATTCTATGATTGTACAATGCTATGATTTTGTTTTCCAGGAGATACACAACAGTCTTGCCATTTAAACAAACAGATGTAGATCAGCATCAAAGCATCTTTGGATTACAATAGCCTAGATAATTATTACTAAACTTCGGTGGCTCTTCTGTAGAGATGCTGGGTCACTGGATTCAGGCTAAGTCCAGATCTTTATAGTCCAGGTCTATATTCTTCTTATCTCTAGCCCAGACTCTGTCACCCTGAATGCATTGAGGAGAATGTGGCCACAAACACAACAGTAGTGGAGGAGGTGTAGGACAATTCCTTCTCGTGGTGCGATCCTCAGCCAGAATCAGGGAAATAATTATCCTCAAAACTTCCCTAACTGCTGACACTTCACTGCAGACCTATGCATGGTGGTAAGAAGTTTAGTGCATCTGCTGTTTTTTCTGACATGCCTTTTATTTACTTGTTTATCGTTTCCCATTAAAAAAAAAAAATCTATTAAGTTTCATGTAATCAAAGTAAGATCTAACTTTGCTTTGCAGATAACCATTTCCAAAATTTTATTTTTTTTCCCATAATGATTAATTTAAAGCTTTAATCTTTAGTCTGTAGAAATGCATTTCTTCTTTGTAAACGTGAACTGAAATTCAATGGAAAGCAAATTAATTTTCTATATAATATTCTTTGGAATACAAAGCTTCATTTTTACCATAAGGAAGATATTTACGCCAGAAAAATATATTTACACTTACATATAGGTAGATTCTTCAAAAAATAAGGTCCTTGAATATTCATTTGAATAGTCAGTGGAACTCACTTCTCCTAGGTCTTTTCACAGAGACTATCCATTGAAAGCTACTGGCAGCATTCTTGGCCAAGGCAGGGAACATTAACTTGTTTCTAAAGGTTCATTCTGACCCAGTCATAAACATGGAAAGGGAGCATTTGACCTCTTTCATCTATTGAAAATTTACCTCGGATTTGAAGTAACAATCTTCCAGGCAAAGTCTATTCCAAATTATTAAATGGGATCCATTCCCACATTACTGAGGAATTTCCCACTGATTTCTGAATCAGGAAGTTTATGATTACTTCACACCCCCTCTATCCCCAGGAAAAAAAAAAAGTGCACCTGAGAAAAATCATGTACTAAGCAGGGAAAATTTATGTAAAGAAACACAAGCCCACATTTGTTATATAAAATATTTCCCTTGAATTATTTTCTCAACCTTAAATGTAGAGGGGGAGGTGAGAATGAGGGAGGAAGACAAACATTTGGAGAAAGACATGGGATGTCTCTGTTGGGTTATCTAAATAACCTGAGATTTTCTAAAGAGCCTTCCCTTTCCTCTTGAAGACCTGCATGAAAATTATCTGCAAGAGCTCATGGCACTGCTGTCCTTAAACAATGACTGGCAAAGATGATATAAAATCTAATACAAATAGGATGGAAGCACTGCCACTGAGTTAGGAACCAGTATTGTAAAGAATCAAGAGCTTCCTGTATGTAGCTGAACACTCTCCACCCAAAAAAAACACAGCCCTTCCATGCCTTGCGAACATGTTAGTCTTTAAATGACTGCTGCAAATCCCTTCCACCTCTACTCCTTCATCTCTTGATTTAACATATTTGTGCAAAGCATGGAAGACTGCAAATGGACTCTAAGGTTCCAAGAGGCAGCAAGAAGCGATACACAGGGCATGGTGGACATATTCCTGGTTGCAGCCTGGGAACTCTCTTGATGAATTAATTTCAGATATCTTCTCTAAACATCAGCCATATCTGTCTGTACTAGATGCACTCCAGTATTTTTGCCAGCCCAGCCAGTCCAAAAGTGTTTTCCCTACCTTGCTGCTCCTGCATTAGGGAATGCAATATTAGGGGTGGGGGGGAAGTTTTAGGGGTTTGCTTTCGAATGAGGGTAGCCTCTTTGGGGTAAAGGTGTGAAGTTTTTGCTGTTATGATGCAATTTGCTGCCTTATGTAGACGTTGTGGTCTCCTCATCCTGCCGTGAGGTTCCTCGACCACACTTCCCAGCAGCACAGGATAGGCCCAACTCTTCCTTCTGCTAGAGCCACTCACTTGAGGTGGGCTTTGTCTCATCTAAGCTATCTCCAAGTTTTCTCTCTTCAAAAAGAGAAATTACAAGGCCTGTGATTCCTTTCACCTTCCTGCCCCTGGAGAGACAGCTCTGTCCCTAACCACAGCAGAGGGAGATAGCACTGGAAGCTCTGCCCAGGCTGCTCATGGTGGGGATACTTGACATTGACATCCCTCTGTAACAGCAGAAATAGGTCCATCTTCCCACCTTCTTCCCCTGCACTGCCTAAATCTCTCTCTCTTTTCTCAGCCTTCTCCTCCCTGCTCATCCCATGTCAGAGGCACCTCAGCACAGCCTGTCCTGAACATGTCCCTGGCATGGCAGCATGCAGGGAAGAAGTCCTAGTGTTCCACCAAAGGAGATCATTCCCCTATTTAGGGACATGATACGAGGTTAATTTAAGTTCTTGGAGACCCTCTAAAAGAAAGGAATTGCATTTTAGGACATATCCTAAAATATCCTGTTCCTTCTCAAGGTACTTTCATGTTCCCCAAGGAGAGAAAGTACAGTACCAAGTAAAAGTGTTATTGTGTTACCAACACTGAGAATTAGGGATTAAGGGCTCTCATGTTAACTGTTGTTTGATTTAAGAGACAGCCAAAAAAAAAATCGCAAGTGGCACAAAAATCATTTTACTGCATCAACTTTTATATGCATTTAAAATTCCAAAATAATTAGTCTATCATCCAATGCTGCCATTTGAACTGGAATCAAGGCCCATTTTCATTTAACATAGAAATGTCAATTAGAGCTGTGGGAGCCATTGATTTTTTTAGTTTGCTGGCCAGATATTAAAAAAAAAAAAAAAAAGAGAAATTAAGTGCCTTGTGTCAGTCTGATTTTTTTTTCTCTTCCCGTGAAATGATAAACTGAATATAGCTTTGGTTCTGGATGAGCAGGATCCAATACACAGATTTTATGATAATATTGCTAGCCCTAATATAGGCATATATAGTTTGAGATCATCTACCACTCCCAGGCCTGGCTGTCAGGTAGGACACAGAACCCACACGATGCCCTTGACCTTTGGAGCAGCAGCTAGAGGCAAGACCATCTCTAATATCACCACATGTCTCTGTGTGGGACACTGAATCAAAGTTTTGTGTCAATAGATTATTTTTATAGAGAGAATAAAAGAACCAGAAATCCATTCCAAAAATACTGCCTTAAAACAAAACAATGGAAAAAATGTTACATTTAAATTTTCATGATTTTGGCTTATTTGGGGCTGTTTCTCAGGAGCCTTGGGATCAGTACGAACCTATAAAATGTTCTGACCAAGCTACAAAAATATTTTTCAGAGGAGGAGGCCTTTAATGAAGCAGTTTCACTTATCTTGCTGGAGCTCTGCACAATGTGAGGGTTGTATTCAGTCTGGTGTGGTAAGAAAGGCCCAGAGGAACCAAGATTGTCCAAGGCCAGTGCTAATCTTGCAGCCCTTAATACGTAAAGCCATATCACAACTGAATGGGCCAGGATGGTCTCTAACCTCTCCAGAATGAATTGAAGACTTCTGACCTCCTCGCTTCCCCCTCTGGACAGACCTCATCATGATTCCTGGGTCCCAGAAACACAGAAGTCTTATTTGAAGTTGTGAGGAAACGGAGAACCCTTTTACTATCATAAAGTACAGTTAAGTAGATTGAAAACTATAACCCTATTGCTTCCTACAGTTTATAGCCTCTTGATATTGCATTAATGCCAGTTGCAACTGTCAGAGCTCTTCCATTAGTCTCCTTAATCTCCCCTCATGATGGAATCTGCATATCCCACCTGTCAGCCCAGGTGGAAGCTCCTCGCCATCTCTCAAGCTCTTTCACAGGGACCAGATTCTCACAACGACAAGCCTCTCCTCTAGTCCTCACAGACTCTCTTTCACACACTGCTTTCCCTCAGCACATGGCTATTCTTATCAAGAATTTCCCACGTATCCTATTTCATATTCTGTGTATGAAAAGCCTACGTTTTATCCAGTCAGTAAATATATCTAGAGATGGACTGCAACACAGAAGAAAGGAATACTATCGCTACTGACTCATTTTTGCCGAATCAAAAACACACACAGAAAACAATGACAAAACCAAGAAACCTCAAAACCTTCTGGTTAAAGAAATAAAATCCTACTCAAAGTAACAGGATTTTTTTTGTGTGTTTTCTCTCACTGAAGATTTGTTTTTAGAGTAGGCTTCGTATCTAGAATGGATGTGAAGTATTTTATGATCTATACAGTACTAAATCTAGTTCAAAAGACCAAAATTTGAATACTTTAATTTGACTTTATTTTTTTCTGGTTTAAAACCCCATTTTTGTTTCCTCACTTTTTATTCAGCCCTTCCTAAATATAGTCTCATTAACTTTAGCAAAAGATTTTAATACTATTATATGTTATTGTATTATGTAAGCAATACATACTACATCGCACAGATATTTTAATGCAGACATCCTCCTCAGCTGAATCTTTTTTGGGGCCTGTTTCCTGCACCCTAGGAACCAATCTAAATGCTAAGAGGCTGACAGTGGGGTCATTCCTCACTGTGAGCCTCACTGAGCATCTGGCTCTGGGCTCCACATCCATATTAATTTCCTTAAAACTCCTCCTTTATAATAATACAAGTGCCATGGGAGAAGGAGAGCAATGGACTATTGCAGTGCCGTACATGATCCCGTAAGTGATTGGCATTATGTTGGCAGATTATTCTTCCATCCCTGGTAGCTTTATATTTGAGCCACATCTCTGCCAAAAAGGGAAGGACAGAGGGTACCAGCTAGAGCCTGTTACACAAACGCAGCATCTGAGCAAGGAAGTCTCAGTGTAAGAAGTGGTGAAAAGCAACATGTTGGTTGTGATCCCCCATTCCAGCAGGAACAGAAGAATACTGGCAATTTAAGATACTTTTGCCACACCTTTATTGTGAAAGGGAATGCATTTGTTATCATCAGCATTGAATTGTGGTCATCAAAAGCAAAAATCTGGTTCAAATTCAAGCTCTTGGGAACATAACTCCTATAAATTCACAGTTCACTTTCCACAATCTGTCTTACAAGTGGATACAGAAAGAACAGTGCTTGCTTGATTTAACAAACCAGAGGCTGAAAAGGAATATGATCACTGCCTGTGAAATAATTCCAGAGGGTGTAAGTGCCAAATTAACTTTAATTAGAAGGCACAGGCACAAATAATAATAATAAAAAAATAATCTAAATTACCCAATGGCAATGTTAGAATAGAAGTCAGAATGTCACCTCCAACAGCCAGAAGAATAAGGCTTGGAACAGCTATCCAGAAAGATGGAAAGCAATAGGATGGTGGGTTGAAAGAAACCAAACTGTTTTTAAGATGCAGTTTGATCAGACTATGGCTGCAGGATGCAGTACCTGCTGCAGCCCTGTACCCCTCTTGAAGTTCCTAATTTATAAAGTAGGTATGAATGCTTCAACTGAAAATCCAACAACAGGTTACTCACAACTACTTTGTCCAGGAGAAAATACAGTGCATTGTTATCCTACCTTACCTGTGCCCAGATTGTCCTGTTATTAACGTTAAGTAAAATCTTACAAATAATGCCTAACGTAGAGTCTGATCTTGCCTAAAAGCTCACCCATAAGAGACCTAACTCTTCCTCTCTCATCTAGTGTAATCAACTGCCAACAGCAACGATGACCTTGCAGGCTCCATCCTGCACTGGACCCATCAGTTGTATCAATTTTCCAGTGTGAATGGGATATAAAACATGTGTGGACACAGTTGTTCTGCATCTGGTCCAGACTTCATCTCCATCAGTCTGTTGAGGATCTTCTGTTGTGGAGGACCTATGAGAAGCTCAGCTTTGTCTTTCCACCCACATAAAACACAGAAGTCTGAAACAGCTGTTTAAAGGCACCATGACCATGTAATAGCCAATCCCCAGCAGTACAGCTCAAATTCTTCACCAGACATCGAGATCTACACCAACATCCAGCCCAGGAGAGCATTCTGTCCAGTGCAAGGCAACAGTAAACTGCCTTATTAAGTGAACATGAAACCCATGCTGCTTTGCTTCACAGCACCACATTATAGCATAAGCTGCAGCATCAAGGCTCTTGCTCAGACCCCATAACCTTCTGACCTCCTGCAGGTGTTTTTTCTCTTTCTCCAGGATACTTTCAAATGAACATGTAAGGCAACAATCTCACTCCAAGCCAGCCTAGAACAAAAGCAGTCTTGGTTTCCTGTAAATTCTGAGAACCATCTATATCCTAAAAGCTCACAATGGTTGTCTCTTAGAGATTTGCTTCTCTCCATTAAAACCAAGTCTCTCTTAGCTCCACACACAAATCTCTGCTAGTTGTTTTCTCCTACTCCATAGCATAGCATTAAGGGAACTATGGGGCTCCAAATCTACAGTGTTTCGATATACCACATCAGGAAACACATCTGATATCTCTGCAAGCTAGGAAATCTGCCAAGTTCCACACTGATGATGAAATTTCTCAGTGGTGCAAAAAGGCAGGAGACCTCACTTGTGTGTCTTGTAACAGGGTTTTCAGAAAGATTTTATCTCATAGGATCTTTTACTCCAGGTTATACTGAGGCCAATGGAAAGACTCTTGGGATCTATCAATGCAGGTATATTAAGCAATATTAGGACATACTCACAGACTCAGTAGACTCATATTCTTACTACATTGTCAAAATGGTTCCAGGCAGGGTGTTGGCATGGGCCAGTTAACAACACCCTGGATCATTCCCAGACAGTCTGGGACTTAGTGCAAGCCAAAGTCCTTTTCCAGCACCCAATTTAACTGCAGTTTCTCTTCTCTGATTCACAGACTGAAAGAGCTCAGAACTGTCGAGATGCCAGACAGTCTTACATAGCCTTGCTAACCTCCACTGGAATCAGAGAAAGCCTGAGGCCCACCTGTATTTTAATACAACACTGGATACACTCCTTGTTTCGTCCTCATCAGTTCTCTCACGATCTAGGCTCCCTATAATAGTCTTTTCTCTGGGAAACTGCTGCTGACTGTGTCAGTAAAAAAGCCAAGGCAGACAAGAGAGATTAGTGCCCATGTGAACTATGTCCCTACCAATGTGAGCTGGGCACACTCCAGATGCCTGGATACAGATAGTGTGCTGGAGGGTAAGCTGTCCAGGGAGTACCTGAAGTCAGTCACGGGCCAAAATAATCCCTGATGTAAGACAATTTATGTTGGTGGAGTTATATCTGGATGACTTGGACTGTCTTTTATTCTTCTTATTGCACCTGTGGCTGAGCAGAGAGCAAGTTCACCCTCAGAGCAGAATGCCACCAGTTACACTGTGCATGCACTCAACGTGAAACCACAGCCAAGCCTAAAAGAAGCTGCAAACATCAAGAAGAATTCCTTACAGAAATCAGGAATCCTTTCTCAGGAGTTTCTTCTCCTCCATCAGAAGCACTGCAATTATATTCAAACCAATACCAAAACAAGCATACAGGGAAATACACCGAGGCTGGCAGAATCAGGTATATTGCAACACAAAAACTTGGTGGTGATAGTGCTTTGATTTTCCATCTTTTCCATCTGAAGGGCGTTCAAATGTTTTAAGCTCTGTTTTGGATTTTTTCTGTACTCACAAAGATGCTGCAAACTATGATCACCTTCATAGTGCCCCTGTGCCTGGGTGAAAGGGAAAAGCTGTCTGACAGTAGCACTTAGAGAGCAGATAAGGTGAAAACGTGAAGAGGTGTGTTGCACGCCCCTGCCACGGCAGGGAAACACAGGCAGGAAGCTGGCAGCTGCCACTGCTGGAGCGCAGCCAGGGCACCAGGGTTACACAGCATCCCTCACAAGCAGTACCACGGGATCCTCTGTGGCTCCTGTGCAAGCAGAAGCATATATGCTGTACCCTAAAGGAAGCATTTCACCCTGACCTCTTCCCACTCCAAGCTCCTTCACAGGTGAGTGCCCAAAACCTCCATGAAGACACATTGGGTTGGTGCCACTTTGGGCAACCTACTGAAATCACACCATTGCTCCAGCTGATTGTGGGCAAGCCTGTCCTGAACCCAAGTCTTGCTGGGGCCCAGCTTCACTTAGTATTTTCAGGGGGGTGCAATCACAGCACTAGATAGCTCAGCACTTACAGAGCCTCCAGCAGCAAGGAGGGAACATAATCTCCCCATACACAATGCAACTCACAGCTCTTTGGCAAGGACAGTGGCAAAACATTTCCCCACATCCCTGAAAACACTTGTGCACCAAGACACTCAGAAATTAAATCAGTACCTGTTGTTATAGTCCATACTGCCACACTGGACAGAAACATATACATATAGGTATACCAAAGCGTATGTATAACTAAACTGTTTTCTATCTGTAGTTGTATATAACAATATATGTTTCATCTGTACATTTATCAAGACATACACCTGCAATTACAGACCAGGAAAACTGATGCCTGTTGGATGGCTTTTTATATGAGAATCTTCTTCTTAGCAAATGGGTCCCTTTAAACCAATGTCAGCCTCAATTCAGTTTTTGTGAGCAGACCTGCATTCCTACAAGGCAGCTTCTGTTCATACAGCCACATAAGAGACAGGCTAGCTGAGTTGTGAAGAAAGGAGAAAGTCCTTCAAAACGGAGATGACAAGTATTCCTCTGTCCAATAATTGATTAAAATGCACCTAATGAGACCATAAAACCATGTCCCAATTAACTAGGACTGAATCTCACAGTGAGGCGCTTCTGACATCAGCTATAATTCTAAATTGGGTGGCTGGGATACACCTTAATACAATATATACCAAAAGGAATTCATAGTAATTAGACCATTCTTTCAAAATGTTACTGGGCTGCTAGTACGAAAAGCTGAAAGGGAGGACCAGGATTTCTGCCAAGCAGCCAGAAACCTTCTAACATTACAGCTGCAGACACCTTAAGAAGCGAAGACCTCAAGTCTCCCTTTCTCCTGGGAAGTTGCATGGGCAACAAACACGTAGCGCTGGCATCCCCTTCTCTCTTATTAGCATTCTGCTTGCTGTCTCCGTGAGGCAAAGTGACAGAAGTTAGAGCACTCAGAAAAACAGATTTCCCCCACTTCTGCTAGTCCACAAGCAGAGTTAATGCCAGGCAGAAAGCACATCAGGCAGCTCATTCTGCCTACCCCAGGCCTCAGCCCTCTGGCCCCAGAGGCTCGAGGGATGCAGAGCTCAAGTTAACTTAGCAACTTTGATAACATGACTAGTGCTCCAGCCTGGAAAGCAGTCAACTGCTTCTCTAGCTGGTTTTGTTCTGCTTTGCTTGTGTCGGAGCCATTCTATTGCTGTTCCTGAGAAAGGTCCACATTACAGGGAAGAGACAAGAACTCATTTTAACACCTTGGTGACAAGAGGCAAAAAAGCAGCTTTATCCTCTCCCCAGAGACATCTTGGAGATGAAGCCCTGAAGCCCTCCAGCATTTCCTCATCAGCAGGGTTTGGGGATGAGTGGAGAACCCGGGGCTGGGAGGAGGAGGAGGAACAGCACCAGAGGGGCTTCCCCAGCCCTTGCTTGCAGCTGAGGCTCTCGGCCGGGGCTACCCTGGGACGAAGGCAAAGTGCAAGGGCAGCTCCCTCCCAGACCCAAATTTCCCCTCCAGCCGCGGTCTATCCCTCACTGACTCCAGGGGGCTGTGCTCCGGTGTATCCATCTCTGCCTTCAGGGTGAAGGAGAAGGGGGTTGGAGGGGGCTGCGCTCAGCGGGCGGGCGGCGGAAAGTTTTTTTGCTCCAGAAGAATGGCCCTTTTTGAAGCACTTCTGCCCCACTGCACACTGCTAAGCGAAGCCAATCCCCGGCGCCCGGAGGCGCAAAATCCCACTTCGTAGAAGAAAAACCCAACACCCCCAACCCCCTGTCCCACTCCACCCCCCAAAAAGGGGGGAAAGGAAACAAAACTAAAGAGGGAACGAGGACAAAAGCAAACCCCCC
>NW_008611640.1:0-15491 GCF_000691845.1 Merops nubicus | reverse complement strand
GGGATCTGAGCAGTGCTGGGCAGGAGGTGCAAGCTCAGATCCCTGATCTGAAGTGTGTGTGCTGGGATTCCTGATGCCCCTGGCCAATGCCAGGACCCAAAGACTCTTCTCAGTGCCTGTGGCTCTTGGATCTGGCTTTGGAGGTGGGGCAAGGAAGAAAAAAAGTTGCTTTCCTTGTCCTTGAGACATGCACGTGTGGGAAAGAAGGACTGACTGGTTCCTGAGCCAGTGGTTCAGGTGGTGGTGTCAAACCAGCCTGTCCTCTCCTTCATTTTTGGCACTGCAGTTCATGCTGTTGAGTTGGTGGACACCGTGTTGGGGGGTGTCCTGTGAACCTGCTCTCCCAGAGCAGGGGGAGATTGTCCTGTGCTCATAGCTGGAGCCAGGAGGGGTGTTTTTATTGGTGTGGAATAATTTATATATTCCTCTGGAGTTTACCTACAGCTAAATTATGAGTTGCTGGTTTAATTTCCTTTCTTAGAGGAGAAGAGCAGACATCTCATTTTCCTTAGCCTGGCTTGAGATAAAGAGTGGGCAGCTTCATTTGCTGGCATTGTTCTGGCTGCAGTATGAGGATGAGCATTAAAAAGCTGGAATGCAGCATGTTCAGAGGCTGTTCAAGGCTCCTCCCCAGAGTGAGCCCAGTGCAGGTGAGCTGGTGTGATCCCCACAGGGTCACAAACCTGCTCCACTTCCAAGAGGGGATCCAGGAGCACTGGGGCAGGTGGCTGCTGGCTGGGGAGGGGCTGGGGGGAAGGTCCTTTGGCATCTGCAGACAGCAAAGGAGACCTGTCAAAAGTTTTGGGGAGTCCTGGTGGGTGACAAGTTCACCATGAGCCAGCCACGTGCCCTGTGGCCAAGGCCAGTGGTCTCCTGGGTGCACTGGGAGTGTGGCCAGCAGGTGAAGGGAGGTTCTGCTCACCCTCTGCTCTGCCCTAAGGAGGCCACCTCTGGAGCTGGGCTCAGTTTTGGGCTCCCCAATTCGAGAGACAAGGAACCACTGGAGGGGGTCCAGCAGAGGCTGTGGAGATGCTGAGGGGCTGGAGCATCTCTGTGCCAGGACAGGCTGAGAGCCCTGGGGCTGCTGAGCTGGAGAAGCCTCAGAGGGGATCTGAGCAGTGCTGGGCAGGAGGCTGGGGCCAGACTCGTGACACTTATTCTCTGCTACAAGACCCCACTGGTCAGTTTGGCCCCTACCTCTGGGGCTTTGTGCTGGTGGAGCTGCTCCTGGCCTGCCCTGGCACTTCATGCCAGGTGGGTGCCCTTGTGGCACTGCCCTTTCCACTTCTATGTCTTCAGATATTTCTGATTTGTTTTGTTCAGTGTGATTACCTCCATCAATACCGTGTGGTTTGTTGGGTTTTTCCTCTTTTAATGAGTAATTTTCCACTCAACTGTGTCTCTTGGAAGGTGTTTTCTTTGCAGCACAGGTGGTTTGTACCATGTTGGCATGGAGATGCCCAGCCAGGGCTGGAGTCCTGCTGTGCTGGTTGCTCCCTGGGCACTAAATGCCCAGATGGTCCCTGCCCCACAGAAGGCAGCCCTGATGCCCTTGGTGGATGACAGACATTTGAAGATACTGCTCAAATTTGGGTGTGTTTGGGGTTGAATGAGGAGCTGGGAATGGCGTGCAGTGATTCTGGAGTGGGTGTGGGAGTTTCAAATGTGGGTGACAGCAGAGTTGTCCCACGGGCACAGTTTCTAGTCCATTAGTGGGATATGTGAGGGGGGGGTGCCCACAACCTGCTGGTGGAGGAAGCTCAGCCATGAACCATCTGCACAAGGCAGCCTGACCTGCTGGGAGAGCTGGTTTTGGGGGATCCCTGAGGTGTGTGTCACTGGAGCTCTCTGGCAGGGCTGCAGTGAGGTGGTTGTGGTGGTTCTTGGGCTGATGAGGGTTTCATACAGGAGGGGCTGGTGAGTCTTTGGACACTTGTGGTGCCAGGTGGAGGGGAGGATCTGTGTTTTGGTGTGCACCCAGACACTGATTGCTGGTGGAGAAGAGGGGTGAGTGCTGCTTCCCATCTCTAATCCACCAGTGTGTAGAATCAGAATCCTTTTGGTTGGAAGAGACCTTTAAGCTCATTGAGTCCAACCCTTCCCCCAGCACTGCCAGGTCCCCACTGCCCCGTGTCCCTCACCCCACATCTCCACAGCTTGGAAACCCCTCCAGGGGTGGGGACTCCACCACTGCCCTGGGCAGCCTGGCACAGCCCTGGGCAACCCTCAAGGGCAAGAAATTGTCCCTCAGGTCCAACCTCAACCTCTCCTGGCAAGGTCAAGGGATATGTCCCACTGTCGTGCAGCGACAGAAGAGAGTGACTCCTTTCCTTTTGGTGGGAGTTGGTTTGTCCCCTTTTCTGTTTCACAGTGTTCCTTTTGTGGTTGAAGTTTAAAATAAAACACTGCAGGAGCTGTGGAGCCTGAATGCAGAGGGCAGCTGCCTCTTGTGTGCTGCTCAGCACGTGGCAACAGCACCTTAGGTGTGCTGGAATAAATGAAGGGCTTGCCAACCTTGCCTGGCTGATCCCTGAGAAGGGACTGCCCCAGCTTTTGGCTGTTTGCCACAGCAAAGCACTGAGGTAGAAGCTTTTTTGGGGGTCTCTGGAAGCTGGGGGTCTCTGGAAGCAGAGCCCTCTGCTCCTGGGGTGTCACTGCTCCCAGCGTGGATGCTCTCAGCTTGAGGTAGGACTTTTTCCTTACTCCATATTAGTGAAAGGATTTCTTTATTGGGCTGTTGGCTGTGCATAAACGGCCTTGATGACATCTTGCAAAGCAGTTTCATTCCCCAAATGATGGCATTAAAGGTCTGTCATACATGGAAGGTTTGCTTGGCCCTGACCTGCTGTTCTTCCTCTTTCCTGTGCCTTCAGAGGGAACATCTTGATAAGCAGAGGCTCTCCTACACCCACATCTCTGCACTGTGAACCCTTTCCCCTGCATTTTCTGAAGCCAAAGAGTGAAAAACAAGATGTTATAGAGGCTCTAGAAGATGAGATCCAGGCACACTGGCTGCTCTCTATTTAAAAGGCAAACCATTTGTTCAGGAACTGACTGTTGAAGGACCAAGCATTCAGCTGGACCTCTGCTGCGTGGAGATGATGTTGCTTGAGAGCTGAGGCAGCTCTCAGAGCTGCTCTGTGTCCCCTGCTCTGCTCTCCTGGGGGCACAGGACCACATTTCCCCCCCATCATCCAGCTTTAAGGGCATTCTGTGTGGAATCCCACCCTGAGAGCTGGGGCGTGCCAGGAGGTGTTCCCCCAAGCTGTGGGTGCTGTGAGAAGCCACCTCTGCTCAGAGTGCAGGGTTGCTTGAGGTGCTCAGGACCATTACTGTTGGGCAGCAGCACGTGCTGGGGTGGTCCCTTCATGTCCTCCTTGTGGAGAGTGACCCAGCTCAGCACATCAGCTGCCAGGAGCAGTGGGAGACACAGAGGGAGGACAACCTGCTTCCAGCATGAGACCTTCAGCAAGGTGGGGACAGTCTCCTGGCAGCCTGTGTGGGAAGGTGATCATCAGGAATAGGAAATCAAGGCACTTAAACCCCTCTCCTTTGGTAGCAACTTCAGTTTATAAGCATCAGAGTTGGGATAAAGCTCTAGCCCAGTTCTCTAGCTCCAAAACACCAAGGAAACAACACAGGGTGCATGGAATGGAGGTGTGCTGGAGAGCTGCAAGCTGCTCAGGTACATCTGTGGAGGCTGCAGGCACCATGGGCAGTGCTCTGTGCTGCAGGGGTGAGGGTGAGCAGGATAACCCTGCTCTGTGACAGGTACTGGTGGAGAGCAGCAGTGCTGGGGCACCTGGATTTCTGTCTCTGATAGTCCTTGGCTCCTCTGGGCTGCTGCTGTGGAGTAGCCAGACAGTCCTGGGAGCTTCTTTGAGGCTGGGGTCTCTCCTCTGCACCCTGCTCACCTGGTCTGACCTCCTGCCTTGTGTCTGCAGAGATTACACTCCTAATTGTTGTAGGTCCCCATTTATTTTCTTGCTGTAATGGTGCCCCTGATGTGCAACCTGCACAACAGGTTCCTGCACTGGGCCAAGAGCCAGCAGTGAGACCTCTTGTGTCACTAGAAGGGGTTAGAGAGGTCAGAGAGCAGAGGAGGTTCCTTACAGACACAAAGGGGACACAGCATCTCCCACCCCCTCCACCACAGGTCTCCTTGCTCTGGTCTGTGGCTGGAATTCAGCATTTCTCTGAAGCTGAGCCTCTGTTCAACAGGTGAAGCAGATCATGGAGGAGGCAGTGACGAGGAAGTTCGTGCACGAGGACAGCAGCCACATCATCTCCTTCTGTGGTGAGTGCCCAGTGATGGGGCTGGGGCACCCTCTTCCCGTTGGGCTGTGGTAGGTGTGTCTCCTGGGGGCACACTCCAGCTCTGGGGGAGTCGTGCTGGGGCTGGGGGAGGTGGTTTGTGCCAGGGGGTGAGTTATTCTGGCAGAGATCTGAGTCCCTGAGGTCTTTGTTCTGTGCTTAAAATCTATAGAGATGTGTCAAAAGAGGCAGGGGTATTGGCAGCCTGCACAGTCACTTCAGAAGGGCCAGAAATAATGTTTTATTTTTGATTTCCTGGAGAATTGATTCAGAAGGAGGAAGTCTGTCAAGTCCAAATATTTCCTTGCCATTATAGAATAGGAATTTATGGAAAGGCATCTTCAGCCTGCAGGAGTGGAGAGGCTGGAGGCTGCTGAAAGATTTTAAATGAAGCTGTGCTCTGGTACTGTGCTGGTTTTCTGGCAGCAGCACTTTTTGCTTAACCTGCTTTTTATTCACCTGTGGCACGCCAGCTTTGTAAATGTAGAAGCATTTCAGAATGGATCCAACAAAATCCCAGCAAAACCTTTTCTAAACACCTCCCTGCAGAGCTGTTGGATTGTGTCTGTGGTGCATGCCATGGGGGGCTCTGGGCAAGGCCTGTGGGGCAGGAGAGGAGTGTTTGTATCTCCATGGAGAGCAGGAGGGAGCTGCCTTGGTCCTGGGGGCACTGAGCACATCACAGGAGGAGCACTGGGCAGCCCAGCCTGGGGCTGTGCTGTGGTGTCGCTGTTGTGTCTGAAACCCCTCCAGGGGTGGGGACTCCACCCCCTCCCTGGGCAGCCTGGCACAGCCCTGGGCAACCCTCCAGGGCAAGAAATTGTTCCTCAGGGACAACCTCAACCTCCCCTGGGGCAACCTGAGGCTGTTTCCTCCTCCTATCACTTGGTCCTTGAGAGCAGAGCCCGACCCCCCCCCGGCTCCAGGCTCCTGTCAGGAGCTGTGCAGAGCCAGAAGGTCTCCCCTGAGCCTCCTTTGCTCCAGGCTCAGCACCCCCAGCTCCCTCAGCTGCTCCTCCCCACACTTGGCCTCTAGACCCTTCCCCAGCAGCTCTGTTGCCCTTCTCTGGCCACGCTCCAGCCCCTCAAGGTCCTTCTGGGAGTGACCCCAGGGTTTGAGGGACACCCTCCTCAGTGCCAAGTGCAGGGGGATGATCCCTGCCCTGGTCCTGCTGGCCACACTCTACTCTGGGCCAAGCCAGGATGTATCAGCCACCTCTTGCTGTGCCCAGTGCCCACGGTGGGCTGTGCTGCCAGGCAGCTGCTGCTGGGCAGGGGGAGCAGAACTCCCCCACATCCAAAGAGCTGAGGGGCAGAATGCTGATTTGGAGGCTGGGAAGAAAACAGCAGATGTGATGGCAAGCAGTGTCTGGAGAAGTTGCTCCAGGAAGGCTCGTGCAGCACCATCCCCACTGAGCAAGGCTGTGGCATCCACAGAGAGCAGAGGACGAGGGGGGGAGCGGTGAGGTCTCTGTTTTGGGGAGCAGAGGGGCTGCTTTCCTCCTCTCCTCCTGGGCCTTCACACAGCAGACCTGCAGAGGCTTGCCAGGGCCCTGTGCCTCTGTGTGCTGCTGACAGAACAGCATCGAAGGAGCAGGACAGACTTCAAGGTGTGACTCAGTCTCTGCTGTGCTGTGCAGCACGAGGCTTCGCAGCCTGCAATTATTTATAGCCTCCTGCCACACGGAGCTGAGGCAGCCAGGCTCCAAGGGCTCCCTGCTTCCTTCTGGCTCCTTAATGCTGCTGCTGCACTCTCACCAGCCCCTGGCATCTGCAGCTTCTTGCTGCTCCCTCGTTTGAATGGGCCGTGTGCCTTCCTGAGCACCTCGGGAGCTGGGGGAGGTTATAAATGAGCCCCTTCCCCTGGCAGGCAGAGCTGCTGAGCACCTGGCTCTGCCTGGGCTGAGCTGAGCTGCCTTCCTCAGAGAGCCCTCCTCATCCTCTGCACAGCTAGCATTCCCCAGAGCCCTGCTGATGGACCCAGTGGTGTGGCAGGGAAAGGCAGTGCCCCGATTTGCCCACGAGGGCAGGGTTTGAAGCAGACAAATGCAAGCTGGCATCTGTTCACCCTGCCCTGGGAGGCTGACGGGGAGCTGGGGCTGGAGGGAGCTGAAGGGTTTGCTGTCCACGTCAGTGCTGAGGCTGCCTTCCTGCTCAGCCCCTGCCAGAGCACTCTCCATCTCCACTTATCTTCAGTTTTGTGAGGAATGGAACCTCCCAGCTTGCCTGTGGGTAGCTGTGTGTCTGCTCTAGGGATGGGGAGAATCTCTTCACAGGGTCTGTTTGCAGTAAGTTATCAACCTGGCTTGGAACAGCATGAGGTTAAAAAAGAATCTTCACTGTCCTTGGATGTAGCACAGACCTGGTACACTTCATTTATATCCTCTGAGCCCTTGGGAGAGCACACTGAGGTTTTCCTGGGGAGGCTGCACGCTCGTGTGTGGTTTTGCTGGCAGGAGCAGTGTTTTGGGGAGGTTCAGACTATGGCGTTGAGGAGAGATGCTGACGACTGCTCCTTCTCCCTGCAGTGTGCTGGGAGGCTCTTCAGCAGCCTGGGGTTTCTCAGGCGTGCTGCTCTTTAGCTGGCAGGGAGGGGTGTGATGCACAGCCCCTGATGTGAGCAAAGCAATCTGCTGCTCTCTGGGGTGGCACGAGCCTGCTGTGGCTCCTCTGCTGGGAATTCCAGTGGGGGTCTGGCTCTGCTCCCAAGGAACAAGCAGTAGGATAAGAGGAGATGGCCTCAGGTTGCCCCAGGAGAGGTTGAGATTGGAGGTGAGGAACAATTTCTTCCCTTGAGGGTTGCCCAGGGCTGTGCCAGGCTGCCCAGGGCAGGGGTGGAGTCCCCACCCCTGGAGGGGTTTCCAAGCTGTGGAGATGTGGGGTGAGGGACACGGGGCAGTGGGGACCTGGCAGTGCTGGGGGATGGTTGGACTCTATGATCTTAAAGGTCTCTTCCAACCAAAATGATTCTATGATTCTAAATAAACCCCTGGAACAAGTAAAGAGGCCCATCTATGCATGGGCCATGCTATTTGCAGCACGTCTGGGCTTCAGCAGGTTTGTGCAGGGCTTTGTTTAGGGTTCAACAAGTTCAGTGGTTCAGAGTGGCTGGGAGTGGGCAGGCAGGACTTGGCTGGCCCACACCTCTGGCTTTGGTGCCACTGGCACAGGCCAGGTGCCCACTTGAGCAGGGCATGGGCAGGGAGGGGTGCTGGGGTGCAGAAAGCCTTCTGCCAGACCCGGATAAATAGCCTGCAGAGCTGCAGGGTGGTGTAATTTTCCAGTGCTTTGATCAGCCTGTTTAATAAGGCTGTGTCTGACACCAGACATCCATCCCCAGCCCTCCCGGGGGACTCTGGCAAACAGGCATCTTCCTGGGGAGTCCTCAGCAGCTCCTGGGGCTCCCTGCTCACCATGTGCCTGGCCACAGAGCCTGGCTGGAGGGGGCCTGAAACCTGCACTCTCCCATTTCATCACCAGCCTGGTGAGGTGCCCTTGTGCTGTTGGCTGGTCAGGTGGTGAAATGGGCAAGTTAGATGCCTAGTCCATCTCGGGGGGGATTTCAGGGACCTTTTAGCAGGCACATTAACTCTCTTTTGAAGTACTCCCACCCTGTCACACCCACAGTTTGTGCTGAGATCCATCAAGCTGTCGTTTTATTGAGATGAGCCAAACAGACTTCACCAACCTCCCTCTTCCTTGTTTTGCACAACTAAACTGCCCCCTCTGCAGCCAGCAGAGCCGATGATGACTCTGCCGGTGGAGGAGCTGCACTCTGCCTGCAGCTTCGGCTCAAAAGACATCTGGGGGTTCCCTGATCCTGCTCAGGCAGGAGTGCAGCGTGGCACTGCTCTCCTCCAGGGAAGCCCTGCTGTTGTAGGGCAGGGGGGTGGGTGCAGCAGGAGGGCAGGGGTGCCCTGACGTGCCCGCTGACGGGCCGGGCTCTCCCCAGCGGCGGTGGAGACCTGTGTCCTGCACGGCCTGAAGCGGAGGGCGGCGGGGTTCCTGCGCAGCAACAAGATAGCAGCTCTCTTCATGAAGGTGGGGAAGAGCTTTCCTCTGGCAGAGGAGCTTTGCAGGAAGGTGCAAGACCTGGAGCAGCTCATCGAGAACGCGTAAGGCGCCAGCGGCGCTGCGGGGGCGTGGGTCGGGTTGGGTTGGGCTGTGGATGGCAGTGTCCAGCCTGGGTGTTTTCAGCTGGAAAGACTCTTCCAGGGGAGCAGAGTCCTGTCCTGGGCTTTTGGTGCCTTGGCTGAATGGGTTGCTTTCCTAGGAGGCAGCGAGTTGTGGTGTGGGTTCAGCTGGGATGGATGAGTTCTGACCTCCCCTGCCCCTCGTCTCCTGCTTGGGGGGCAGCTAAGCGTGTCTGCTCCTGAGCTGTCACAGCTTACAGACCAACTGGAACCAAATTTGGTCTGCCTCAGTGTGCAGGGCTTGAACCTGCAGTAATTCTGGGCAAGTGTGGCTTACTCATCCTTGGACAGGAACCAGGCAGATGGATGGAGTAGCTACCTGAGGGCAGGAACCTTTATGCCGTCCTAGGATAAGCTGCTTTGCTTGGGAACTGCTGTCCTCAGGCACCAGTGGAGAAGGTGTGTGGGTTGGAGGACTCGGCAGAGGCTTGTTCTAGGGTGCCTTGACAGCTGGAAACCCATTGAGGATGTTCCCACCACTTTTCAAATGCAGATGTGGGCCATGTGGAGGAGAGGGTGGATAGATGAGGGGAGCAATCTCCAGAGCCCTGTCCCCAAGGACTCCCCTGGGCATCCCACAGCCACCACAGCCAGCACCACTGACACCCTGTCCTCGTGTCCCACGAGGAGTGAGTGCCAGGGGTGCCCTGGGCTCCTGCAGCCCCGTGATGAGCCAGTGATGTTGTTGTCCTTTGCCTTGTGCCTCTGAAGACGAAATCAGGCGCAGGGCATCCCGGAGAACGTGCGCAAGGTGCCCAAGCTGCCCAACCTGTCTCCTCAAGCCATCAAGCACCTCTGGATCCGCACAGCCCTCTTTGAGAAGGTCCTGGATAAAATCGTGCACTACTTGGTAGAAAACAGCAGGTGAGTGCTGGCACGGGCCAACCATTTACCTGTCCCAGCTTCCCACCAGCATCTCCCCCTTCCAGTGGTGCTGGAGGTGTTGCTGGCTGAGCTGTGTCCTTGTGGATCAGTTGTCGCTCTGTGCCCATCACAGGGACTCTGATTCCCTGCTGCTGGTGGCCACTGAATGCTCCCTAAAATAAAGCCAGGCCACGCTTGCTCTGCTGAGTTTCCAGGGGCTGTGTCATCCTTGTCTTCTGGAAACTGCATGCTGAGGTGTCCTGTTCTGGGGAGGTGTCATCCGCAGTCCTGGGGGGTTCTGTTAGGAGGTGGTGATGCTTGCAGTGTGCTGCAGGAAGGTCTCTGCTCTCCAGGAATGTCACAGCTGGCAGAGACAGCCTGGCAGGGGCTTCTTGCCCTCTCACCACCCAGGAGGGATATGGGGGGAGAGGGGCACTGCAGTGATTTCAAACCATCTCGACCATTTTGCTGGGGTTTGACCCCTTGACAGGGGTTTGAAATGCTACAGCATCCTGCTCTCTTTTATTTCTTCTAGTAAGTACTACGAGAAGGAAGCTCTCCTGATGGATCCTGTGGATGGGCCAATTCTTGCATCTTTATTGGGTAATTTCCTCTTACCCTGCTTTGTCAGCTTGCTTTCCAAACCTGTGTTCCCGGGTCTGGGATCTGGGGTGGGAAACGCGGTTGTGTTCCAGTGAGGACTTCAGAAGACTTCATATCCCTGGAGAGGGGGAGACCTTATAAAGACCAGGTGATGCACAGCACTGGGCAGTGCACGGAGAGGGAGAGCTGCAAGGCTGAGCTTGGGGGGTTGCTTTTATGGCACAGGCTGCAGCAGCAGCACCAGGCACAGCCCAGGGCTGAGCCGCCGGGCGCTGGGAGCACAGTGCCATGGCACAAGGCTCAGTTTGGCATTGCAGCCCACAGCTTCCTGACGTTTGCCATTCCCCTCTCTGCACAGTGGGGCCCTGTGCACTGGAGTACACCAAGATGAAGACTGCTGACCACTTCTGGACAGACCCCTCGGCCGATGAGCTGGTGCAGAGGCACCGGATCCACAGCTCTCACTGCCGCCAGGACTCGCCCACCAAGCGCCCGGCGCTCTGCGTGAGTGGGGGGGGGGGACAGCCCCCCCAGGGCTCCCCTGGGGGGCACAGGCAGCCAGGGCTCGGGGCTCTCTTTGAGAACAGAGAGGAGAGAAGGTAGAAGAGTGCAGTTACTTGAAGGCTTCAAGGCTGAAGCGCTGGGAAGGTGGGGTGTGGGGCCACAGGAGTGCTGGACCGCATCGTGGCGTCTCTGCCCTCTGGGAACATCATGTATGAATGAAAAGCAAAGGCAGCTGAAATCTGCTCTGTTACTGCAAACAAAGCACACTCCTGGGGCTACTCTGAGTACTCCTGGGGTTCTCTGAGTACAGGATCGATTCTGGAAGCTTGGCCAGAGCCAGGAATCCTCTTAGGGCACCACACGATGGGGAAGATTTCTAGTAGTGATTTTCCTAAAGTGTAAAAGCGAGGAGAGGATGACTTTTGAAGAGAAACTTCTTGAAAACAAGAGGTGTCTGTGCTCCCCTCATGTTTGTAGGTGGATCTCTTCCAGATTCAGAAGAGGCACTCGAGTGGCAGCATGGACGACCGGCCGTCGCTGTCTGCCAGGGACTACGTGGAGTCCCTGCACCAGAATTCCCGAGCCACGCTCCTCTATGGCAAGAACAACGTGCTGGTGCAGCCTGTGAGTACCCACGGGGGCACTGGGGCTTTGCAGTGCCTGTCCTGAGCTGTCCTTTGGCAGAGAGGAGCACAGGCTCCTTTTCAGCCTGGGCAGGGAGTGCCTGGGCTGCGCGTTGAGCTCCTGGTGATGTGGATCCTCCCAGTGGAATGGAAGAGCTCTGCTGCTGCCTGAGCAGAAGCAGGTTCCTCTCCCTTCCCACTCTTAACCAGAAGCCACAAAACGCCTCCTCCTGTCCCCTTCTGCTTCATGCTTCTCCTGTCCTCCAGCTCACTCTGTCCCTGTGCTCCTCTCCCCAAGCGAGACGACATGGAGGCGATCCCGGGGTACCTGTCCCTCCACCAGGCTGCTGAGATCATGGCACTGAAGTGGACCCCCAACCAGCTGATGAACGGCTCGGTGGGGGACCTGGACTACGAGAAGAGGTGACTGGCTCCTGGGGGCACCCTGGTGTAGGGCAGAGAAGGGGGGCAGATGTTCCCCAGGCTCAGAGTCTGGATCTGATGGCCAAGCCCACCAGTGAGTTTTCCCGCTGAGCGCAGAGCAAAACGGTCACCCCTGAATCTGTGACAGGGGAAGGGATGGGAAGGTGATGGGGAGGTGGGAGATGGGCACTGCTCAGTACCTCACACTGCCTCTGCTGGGAGGTGTTCAGCAAGGGAACTGGGGGTGCTTGTTCTGAAAGAGGCAAACAAAACCCCTCTCTGCCAGCAAAGACTCCAGGAAAGCTGAAGTGTGTAGAACACTTTGACTTAAAGATCTTCAGCAAAACTTGTTCTCAGCTGTAGATTTTTTGGATTTTGTTTATCTGTGTTCATTCCATCTCCCTTTTCTTCTTGGCCCCTGGGCTGTTCTGCTCTGCCTGGTACCTTGCCCCTAAAATACTATTTTAATCTCTACACCACTTTTCTGAGTTCTTGACTTGGGCATCAGCCTAAACTCTAAAACTTCCCAGTGTCAAGGCATGACCAAGGAAGAGAGGAGCCAGATGCCAGAGTAAGTATGAACCTCCCAGGAGTGACTCTTAGGCACCCTGTCCCATCCTTAACTGACTTTGTGAGACTTTATTTTAAGCAGTATTTTTGTAAAGTGAAAGCTAGTGCTGCTCAGAATCTGGAAATTGCTTTATTGAGAAGAAGTTGGTGGTTGTTGGCTGCTGAGACCCTTGCAGAGCAGTGCTCTTGCTGGGCTCTCTGCACAAGTGACACCCTGAGTGAGGCCACAGGGTCCTGGAGACATCCCCCTTCCCTGGCTTCCTCCTGGCCCTCTGCTCTGCCTGCTGACCAGCAGCTCTCCAGCATTTTCTAGGTTGGCTCAGTCCCCTCAAAGTGCCTGGTCTCACTCAAAGAGCACAGGTCTCAAACAGAACCAACTGTGACCAAATCTAGTTTTGGCTTTGAAAAAAAATGAGTTTATTTCTCCTATCCTTGGGGACAGGAGCTCAGTGGAGCAGCAGCCCAAGCTCAGGCTGCACTGGACCTTCCCTTGGGGCTCCAGGGCTGCTCCTACCAGGTTCCTGGGGTTCTCCTGGCACTGCAGCAGGGCAGGGAGTCCTTTCTGGGGTGCCCAGAAGAGAGTCTTCAGCTTTTCAGGGCTCCACATCCCTCCCTGCAGCTGCCAGGATCCGTGGACATGTTGTTGGTGTCTGGGAAGGGAGTGAGGGTAGAGAAGCAGCCTGGGGCAGGTGGGACTGGTCTGGCCCTGATGGAGCTGGGGTGGCAGGGCCAGTTCCTGGTTCTGGAGGGATGCTGTCACTTAGGCTGGCTTCGTGGCAGTCCCACTGCTGCTGGGCTCTCATCCTTTCTGTAGCTTCCCATGGTGCCAGGATAGCTGGAGGCAGGATCTGGAGCTGCTGTGAACAGCAGCAGAGCTGCTCCCATCTCCCCACAACTTCCTCCCTTGCTCTGTTGCAGTGTGTACTGGGACTATGCCATGACTATTCGCCTGGAGGAGATTGTCTACCTGCACTGCCACCAGCAAGGTAAGGGCAGGGTGGGGGGCTGCTGGGGGGTGTCACCCCCTGACACGTTACACCTCTGGGGTGTGCTCACGTGGGGGTGTTCTGATCCAGCTCCAGGGCAGATGTCCAGAGCTCTGGGTGGTCACTGCTGGTTAAGTGCTTCCAGGAGAAGCTTTAAAGCAGCCCCTGGCTGGGGGGCTTGGCTGGGGGGTGCTCCCTGCAGAGTGATGCTCTGTCATTCTCAGGGGTGGGAGCTCCCAGCTGAGCCTTCTCCATGGCCCCACATCTGTAGTGGGCGTAGAGAAGAATCCAAACAAGGGGAAAAGTCTTTCTCTTCCATACAAGAAGGACAATTCCTTGAGCTTTCTTGCCTGGCCTCTACATTTTTGACCAATAATGTTTCCCTCATTTGTGTCCTCTCTCTGCTTCACTGCTGCTGTAGTAGACAGTGGTGGGACCGTTGTCTTGGTGAGCCAGGATGGGATCCAGAGGCCCCCACTGAGGTTCCCCAGAGGAGGGCACTTGCTGCAGTTCCTCTCCTGCCTGGAGAACGGCCTCCTGCCCCACGGGCAGCTGGACCCACCCCTCTGGTCCCAGAGGGGAAAGGTAGGGACCCCAAAACTGGCCTTGTCCAGCTTCCTGCTGGTGTTCCAGAGGCTGGCGTGGTGGGGTGGCCTCTGAAGAGCAGGTTCTGTTCCCCCAGGGGAAGGTGTTTCCCAGGCTGAGGAAGCGAAGTCCCCAGGGCTCCTCTGAGTCTGCCTCTGACAAGGAGGAGGATGAAGCCACAGATTACGTCTTCAGAATTATCTACCCAGGGACACAGTCAGAATTCGGTGAGTGCCTTGGCACAGAGGGGTTCAGGTGGGTTTTTGGGGGGGGGTGTGAGCAGCCAGGGATGCAGCCCTGGCAGGCACGTGGCAATTCATGCCAGGAAACAGATCCAAGGAAATGGGCTGTGCTTGGAACAGCTCTGCCTTCAGCATCTGTGGGGTGGGGATTTCCTTTTTAATCTTTCACTTGCTTCTGAGCCCTTCATTTCTGCAGCTCTGCAAAGGGCCACAACTGCCTTAATGGGTGGAAAAATAATTCTTGCACGTAATTTCAGTAGCAAGGTAAAACTTGTGCCTTTATTTTTGAGGCTTGAAGGGAGCAGTAGCATCTCCTGTGACTCCTCCATAGCATCAGTTAAGATTATACTTAGTTCTCCTGCCTTTAGCTGACTAACACAATACAGTGAGTCAGATAAAAATCTGATTGAGGCTAAAATAGCAGATGGAGATGCTCCTTTCTGCAGCTTCCTTTTGATCTACCCCTTAAAATTCCATGCTGGGGGCCAAATTTTCTCTGAAATGAATTGCTGCAATCTCCTGGGCTGGCGTCATCAGGATCTGTGAGGCTCCTGCCGACCTGCCCAGAGGGGCTGGAGCTGCATCAGCTCGTTCTCCTCTGCAGAGCCTTCCTTCCTGCCCTTTCATTTGTGCCCTTGTCCTCTCTCTGTGTCTAGTTCCCATTAATGGTCATTTTCATCCATTCCTTGTGTCTGTGGTCTCTGTTGCTGCTGTGAAGGGGAACATCACGAGGACTCGGGCTCCAGGCAGGATGGTGGTGACCCCTAAATGGTTTCCAAGTCTTCCCATCACACCCTGACCTCCCCTTGCCACACTGGGGGGTGCTCAGAGTCAGTGCAGTGTGGCTGTTGTCTGTGTCAGGTCCTGCTGCTTGCCTGTGTTGTCACTTGAGAGTCCCTGCAGAGGTCCCTGGTCGCTGCTGAGCATCACTGACCCATCAGCACCACCTCAATTCCAGGGAAATGGGAACATTTCAACAGCTTTCTTGCTAGTATCAGAGTTGGTGAGCCCAAGGGCAGGGGGAGAAGCCCTCCCTCTCCTAGCTGGCAGCTGGAGTTGCTACCACAATTTCATTTGCAAGGAGAAGCAAATAGGATAATTCTTCATCCATCCTTTGATGCAGCCCACGTTCACCCTCATCAGGATGGCCTTTTGCTGGGGAGCCCCAGGACCCTGGGGCAGGCCTGGGTGGTCCTGGCTGGGCCAGCTTGTCCCTGGGCAGGATCCAAGGCCACAGCAGTAGCACCTCTGGCTTTAAGCAGGGATTGAGCAAGTGACAATGTAAGGAGCTCCATGCTCCTGCTGTCCCTCTCAACCTCTGCATCAAAGACTTTATCTCCTGCCCTGTGGTTTGGGTGCTGCCTTTCCCTGGATGGTGGATGGGAATGTCATCAGTGGTGGCGTTTCTCATGGGGGTGACAGTCTGTTGCAGCCCCTCTCTGAGTCTCTCTGGGTTGGGTGTTTGTGTTCAGCACTTTAAGATTAGCTTGCTAAAGGCACTGGAGCTAATGAGCAGGTGGTTTTATCTCACTCACCAATGCTCTTTTTTTCTTTTCCTTTTCTCCCTTTCTCCCTTTCTCCCTTT
>NW_008611639.1:23059-23689 GCF_000691845.1 Merops nubicus | reverse complement strand
GGCTGGGTGCGTACAGCCGTGCGGCTGAGCTGTGAGGTCCGCGGGCGCAGCGCTCTGCTCTGCATGCTCTTGCTCAACAGTTGAGCAGTTGTTCGAGTATGTTTTGCAGCTGGGCTTTGAGCAGCGTCTGGATTCTGATGCAAGACCTTTTCCACTCGGTGAAGTGCCCTGCGCTTCTGATTCCTGGGCTGCATGCTGCAGGGCACGACCGTAGTTCTTACTTCCTCACAGCTGCTTTTCTGCCTGAAGTTGGGTGGTGCTGTTTTTTTTCTTGTTTTGTTTCGCTTTTTGTGCCCCTCCTCTTTCCTGTAAGTTCTATTCGTGTTGTTTTGCGGATCATCAAACCCAAATTTTTCTTCACCCTTTAACTCCAGATGCATCCGTAGTTCTCAACTTCACCCAGCACTGCTCAGGTCATCTCCCACACCTTGGCTGCAGTGACGTGGCCTCAGCAGCAGGGTTTGCAGGGCATTTCTCTTTGTGGAAGGGAAAGCCCTTTTAAAAATTTCTGAGTAATATTTTCCAATATGAAAGAAGAACCTTGAATTGGTGGTCTGTAGTTCTTCAAGCAGAAAGGTAGCTCTCTGACAAAGGGCAGAGGAGAGTTTCATTTCTTTACAGCTTTCATTG
>NW_008611639.1:11986-23028 GCF_000691845.1 Merops nubicus | reverse complement strand
AGGCGTGGAAAATCTCCAGAAATATAGAAGATTGTGATCAAATTAGCTGCTATGCCATGGAGGTGCCAGGGGCCAGAGTGTCACAGGCCAATTAAATTTTTGGAGTTAAGCAAGTTGTCATTTTGAGTGGTGCAAATGAGTGGAGGTTCTGTCAAAATTTTTTCTCACAGAGAGAATGATTTGTCTTTTTATTTGCAGAATCTTTGAAAAACAGTCTTGAAAAATATTAACATAAATGGCTAATATTTAATGACATTGATGATAGCTGGTAAAATGCCCAGAACTGTGAAGCTGCACTTCATGTCTTGTTGGAACAGAGACTGTTGACTCCTCATAATGACTTGGGGTTTGGTAGCTGATTTTGCTAGATGCAGAAAACAGTCTTGTGGCTTTGCTTAGAGGTGAGGAGCAGGCATGTAATCACTGAATCCCAGCAGGGTGGGGTTGGAAGGGACCTCTGGAGATCAGCTTGTCTAACCCCCCTGCTCTAGCAGGTTCACCCACAGCAGGGTGCCCAGGATCACATCCAGGTGGGTTTGGAATCTCTCCAGAGGAGACTCCACAACCTCTCTGGGCAGCTGCTCCAGGCTCTGCCACCCTCACAGCAAAGAATTTTTTCCTTAATATCAGGAGTCCACTGAGAGAAATGCCTCTCTGTTAAAAGTGACACACCCACTGTGCAGACCTCCTCCAAAATAAACTTAGAATAAATCTGTGAGTTAATATTTCTGCCTCTGCAAGCAGCCTGAAGTAACATCACCCTTGTGTAAACCATGCCTGCGTTCTCCTGTTGGCACTCAGTAAGGATCTTTTGGTTGAGTTTTACAGTATGCTTCTGCTGTTAGGTCATGCAGCAGCAGCAAGGCTGCTTTGCTCTTCAGGTTGCTGTGGAGAACGTTACAAAGGAGGCTGCATTTGACAGTCAGGGTGTTGTCATTGTAATCTGTGATCTTCCTTCTGGGCTCATGCTTTTTGCCAGTTGATGTACAAGACTAGAAACCTGAGCTTTGGCAGGTCCTAGTCTTGGTAAAGTGATCATTGTTTCCTTAGTTTCTCTCTGTTCCCAGTACTTGGTGCTGTGAGGAGAGCTTGAAGAGCTTTTAGAATGCCAACTCACTTTCCCTTCCCTGGGACATATATTTACACTGGGGCAGGACGTGCAAGTGTGTTTGTCTCATGAAATTCTACCCTCAGGTTATCCTTAGGTGGTAACAGCAGGAGCTTATAGATTCAGGGGGAGTCCCTGAAGAAGAGAAAATACAAGGTGCTGTAATGATCCTTAACATCTGACATGCTGTTACTTTCCATTTAGTGTTTGTTGGTCTTAAAATGATACTAACAGTGAGTGCTTGATGTGTAGGTGGCAACGTTTATAAGTTAAGAATGCCCCTTAAAAAAGGGACCTTCTCAGCCTGGAGAAGAGAAGGCTCCAGGGAGACCTTATTGCAGTCTTGCAGTAGCTGAAGGGGGCCTGCAAGAAAGCTGGGGAGGGACTTTTTACCAGGGTTTGAAGTGATAGGAAGAGGGGTAATGTCTTCAAACTGGAGGAGGGGAGATTTACCTTAGAAATTAAGAAAAGGTTCTTCACTCTGAGGGTGGTGAGACACTGGCACAGGTTGCCCAGGGAAGCTGTGGATGCTCCACCCCTGGAGGTGTTCAAGACCAGGCTGGATGAAGCTTTGAGCAACCTGCTCTAGTGGGAGGTGTCCCTGCCCATGGCAGGGGATTGGAACTAGATGATCTTTCAGGTCCTTTCCAACCCAAACCCCTCTATGAGTCTATGAATTTATATAAAAACCCCAGCAACCTTTGTAAGGATTTGATTAGATGATCTTTAAAGGGCCTTTCCAACCTGAAACATTTTATGATTCTAGGATAAAAAGTCACAAATTTTGCTTCTTAAAGCTGCCTTCAGTGAAAACTAATCCATGCTTTATCAAATTTGATAATATTGTTGCCTAAACATTACTTGAGTCAGGTGCTTCTTTCCAGTATTATTTTATATACTTTCTGATTTTGTGATTTCTTTCATGGAAATCTTTGTTAGGTGATTTTTTAAGGTGCTATTTCAATAGCACAAGAATTTTGATAAACTTAACTTTCTTATTGTAGTTTCCATTAATAAATCTCCCAATTTAAGGCACAATGGCAGTTGAAGTCTTAAGGCACAAAGGAAAACTTCAAGGAAAAATTGTGTGACCAGTTCACAGACTCGTCGAGTCGCAGATTTTACTTTTCTTTCTGTTCTTCTGAGTGGATATTAAAACAGAAAAAAAAATACTTGAAGTCAGCCCCACATTCATTTATACTTCACCTCAGCTTTCTTGACTGAATTGTAGAGTTGAGAAACCTGTAATCCTGGCAGTAAACCCACTTCAATCACGTCATATGCTTCTTCTGAAGTATTCCCAGTGCTAATGATTAACCAACATGTTTTTTTTCTTTTCCCCTCAGATCTGTCTCAGCATACCTGAAGTCAATAATGCTTTCCAAGCTCACCCGCCCTCAGAGCCTTGCTGTTCTCTGTCGAGGTGTTCATGCTTCATTGAGCTCTGCCACCTCAGTTGCCACTAAAAAAACTGTTCAGGGACATGCAACCTCTGATTTCATATTTGAACGTGAGGCGAAGTATGGTGCCCACAACTACCACCCACTCCCTGTTGCCCTGGAAAGAGGAAAAGGTATTTTAGTTAGGTTTGTACAGGAGATATGGGATGGGATCGTGGCATAATGAGTTCATATTCATAAATTAAATTTTCTAAACTTTTGGGGGGAGTGGGATTGAGGTAATGGATGAAATAAAGACAGCTAATTGCTGGTTAGAGACTTGGCTCGTTATGCACATCCACTTGATAAAATTCTAGGCTCTCTGAAATGATTGATCTAAAAAGAGGTTTAAGTTCTGATCATCTTCATCCTCCAGAGTAACACAGCAAGAAACTTCCAAGCAACTTTGTTTCTCCTCTTACCTTGTGTGGGGAGGCTTAATGTTGATGTGAACCTGAAAAGGTGCATTCAAATACTATTTTAAGTCCTTCTGTACTGTTCCTGTATTATTGCTTAATTTAAATTTACTCTGGTCTTTAATTATGTTTAAGGGGCTTCAGTGCTGTGGGTTAAATTCTGTGAGTTTATATTGAAATGTCATCAGTGTGGTGATCCAGTAGTTTATCAGTACACATTTTGACAGCTCAGAGCTGTCAGTCTCTTAAGTTTTGAGACTCTTTGGGTTCTGTTGGGTTTGTTCCTTCTTTTATAACCTCCCTTTTTTATTAATTCTCTCACAAAACTTCTGCTCCTTATACTTTTTAGGAGCCACAACAAGGGCTTGGAGGGGAAGTAATATTCTCATATTACTGACTAACTTAGGGGAATGGCAGCTGTATATGGGAAATGCTTTTTTTCCTGGTTCTTCACAGGACATTTATTTGTACTGTACTAGTTTGTTGCTCATTGCTTTGTCAACTGATTATTCTCTAGTTAGAGGTCTTTCAGCTATGCCCTGAGGAATAACAAGAACACCATTTATATTTGCCCAGGTTGTGTTGTAGCTGTTTGCTTACCCCATTCAGTATCATCTCATGTCTTCTTTTATGTTGTGTATTGACTGTACCTTTGTTTTCCTAGGTGTTTATGTGTGGGATGTCGAAGGTAGGAAGTATTTTGACTTCCTGAGTGCTTACAGTGCTGTTAATCAAGGCCACTGTCACCCAAAGATTGTGAATGCCCTGAAAGCTCAGTCTGAAAAACTGACCCTGACTTCCAGAGCATTCTACAACGACGTGCTTGGTGAATATGAGGAGTTTGTCACCAAAATGTTCAATTACAACAAAGTTCTTCCTATGAACACAGGTAAAAAAAAAAATTTGATTTCCATTTTCTCTCTTGTCTGTGAGATTGAGTAATTTGGTAACATTTGGTACTGCATTTATGGCCAAATGTGGTAACAGTGCTGCTGTGTCTTTCAGGAGTGGAAGCTGGAGAAACTGCCTGTAAGTTGGCTCGGAAGTGGGCGTACACTGTGAAAGGAATTCCAAAATACAAAGCAAAAATTATTTTTGCAGGTATGTGAAGCCCACGTTATGAATTGAGGTACCCTGGCTGTAGCCAGTGGCTCTGGACACTGGCTGTGGCACTCTCTTTTCTCCTGGAGCTTATTAGTAGATGATTTTGCAGTATTCTGAGTGTTTCAGTTTTTCACTGAAGTCTGTCCAAGGTCTCTGCAACCTTTGATGTTTTAAGAATGTAAGCCAAGATCTCAACCTATTAACAGGTTGTTGTACTCACATGCCTGCTGTTGGTGATTATGATAAAAAAAATTAGTTGTGGCTGCAATAGTCTTAAGATTCTCTAAATGCCTCCTTGTATATTCTGAAGTTTAGCCTTAAATATATTCTGGTGACAAAATTTTCTGTGTATGCTTCTGGCTGTTCCATTTTAACCCCAAATGCATACAATGAATTTTAAACTTTTTTTAAAAAATGTAATAAACTTTAAGAGACATGTGGGATCTTAACAGAAGTGATTGTAAGAGCAAGAGGCATGAATATAATTCCTGTGACAAACCATCTTCAGATCCTCTCCATTGTGGTGTGTCCATCAGGAGGCAATGAGGACAGTTGTGGTGTGTCAGGAGCTGCTGGTAATCTCTGGTTTTGCAAGAGAAATACAACAGTGAACTTAAATCAGGAAGGAAACCATAGTTGGTGCAGTGGTTTATCAATCCTATAACCAGCAATTAAATATATAAGGAGGACCTTTTTTGTACTACTCAACCTTTTTAGTTATCAGAAATTGATGGGTGTCTACCTGACACCACGTGGAAGGTGCCTGCAGCCCTCCATGCTCTTTTCCCTGCTGCTTGGGTGTTAAAGTGCAGCATCTGTTTATTCCTAATTGGTTGATTCTGTACACATTTATCCTGAATTCATTCCTGAAATTGCTGCCACCCCTCTCATAGATTCCACATTTGGGTTAAGCCTGTTTCCCTCTTAGGCTTTCACTACCATTTTCTTCTGCATTCTTCTGGTCTTCTAGAAGTTGGCATTAACCCAGTAAAGCCATCTTGTAGTCTTGATCATATAACAAAAGTAAAAGTGATATTGTGAAAGTAAATATGGGGCCCTGGAAAGTCCTGATAATAGTTGTGGTACAATTCCTCTCATTATCTACCTGCTCTGTGTGGCTCTGTGACAGGGAAACGTTACCTGCCCCTGAAGAGGCTGTTGTACTTTGCTAAAAAAGAAAATAAAATGTCTAACTCAACATAATTTACATTTGGTATTCTTTAATTATATGTAGGTGAAGTACTTTTGGCCATCCTAATGTTGTTCATTGGTTCAGTGGTTTGTAAAAGCTCCCAGAATAAAGTTTACTGAGGGTTTTTTGGTTTTGTTTTAATTGCTACAGCTGCAAATGCTGTTTTTGACTTCTGGTAGCTATAGTAGCTGAACCATAAACTGTCATCAGGCAGCATTTATGCATTGCATTTCACAATTGAATATTGCATCATGATTTTTGGGATCAAATACTTCAGGGGATTTTTCTTTCTTTTCAGAATTCTTTGAGCAAATGTATTTCTTCCTCTTCCACACATATTTTATTTTGCTTTTCAGACAATTAACTTTTAGTAAATGCTTTCTTGTCTTTCTAAACTGGATATATTCTCTATTTTTATGATCCCATCTCCTTAACTACAATATATAATTGTGTGCCAAGTAGTTGGGGAAAAAAAAAAGTAGTACTTCTCTTGTCAGAAGCCAGATTTTGGCAGAAAAAAAAGCTCTTGGGTAGCAAGGGTCAGAACAAAAAATGGTTTTAAACACCAGTCTGGAGAACTGGAGGTAGATGTTGTGCTTGATGGTGAGCCAGTGCAGAGGCTGGAGTGCAAATTTGGAGACAGGCTGGCAGCAGCAGCCAGACTGCTCTGCTCCACCATCCTGCAGGGCTTTGTTTCAGGATCCAGAGGATTGCACTAACATAACCCTGAGGTGACAAGCATGTGACACAGCAGAGCCTGGCAGGGATTGTCCTGCTGGGAGACGTTGCTGTGGGGAGCAGTGTCATGCTGTTTGCACTGGTGATTAGGGAGAAGAGCTGCCTGGAGCTGGCTGTGGCAGCAATAATGGACTTCAGGATTTCCTGCAGAGGGAGAACTGCCTCTAGGATCACAGCTGCACAAAGAAATGGGTGAGGGAAAGAAAGAAAAGGCTTGTAATGCCATGAGGGCATTGAACCCTTAATCTTCCTTAGCCTCTTTAAACACCTTATTCATGATTAGCTGAGAGTGTGTTGATGTAACTGAAATATTAAATTGAATGTATCATAGTCTTGATGATAGCTGGCTCCTAGAGATTTTAGCTGATGTTTCTATATGAAATAGAATGTCACTGCATTTTACAAATATGAACAGGTTTTCCTGGAACTTTAGAATGCACAGAAATACATTTTTTGATTAAGGCTTTCTGGTAGCTTGATTTTTAGGACCTAAATTCTGGGTGATGTTTACTTTTTTTGCCCTTCTCTGCACTTGAGTAATATTTATGTAAAAGCTGTACATCTTCTTTAAAATGATGTCTTCCTGAGTTGTTCTTAATTTTTCAGGCTGCTAACAAAGCTTCTACTTTAGCTTTTACTTTGTTTGCTTGCCAGGTCTTAGAGTATAATTTTCTTTTGGTTTTGATACAGCAACACAGTGTATTTGTGGCATCAGTGTAAAATACTAACAATTGGCAGAAGGATGCTAATATGTTAAAGTTGGACAACTCTTAAATGCATTATAAATAGAAAGTGTGATGTCCTATAAACTGTTCTGGCTCTTGGTCAGTTTTGTAACAATCTCTCTTTATTTCTTCTCTTTCAGCTGGCAACTTTTGGGGCAGAACCATGTCTGCCATCTCTAGTTCTACTGACCCATCCAGCTATGATGGATTTGGACCCTTTATGCCAGGTTTTGAAGTGATCCCATACAATGATCTACCAGCTCTTGAGGTATTTGACCATTTTTGTTCTCTTGTAAGAAAGCATTTTATAGTGTCTCTTTTAAGTTTATCCTTTGAAACGTGCTTTGACATTAAGATACATGTATCTAGGCATATATAAGAAACATACATGTTATAACTGCATGTAGGAAATGTGTGAATTCCACTTTGGTTTTGATTGTCAGTTTTGCTTTAGGATGTAAAAGGAAAACCACAGGATCTGCTTCATTCCCCACCTCACTAAGATGTTCAAGGTAAATGAAGAAGAGTAGACAAACCATAAAGGAATTCAGATCCATAGTCATTCCAAAGTCAGGACTTGGATTCTGAAACAAATATCAGTACCTGCTGTTCTCAGAAGTGCTGTGCATTCTTCAGTGACCAGAGGACTAGGATTCATTTCCATCATAAACGAGTCTTCCCAGTTTCACAGCATCCCTAAAACCATGCTAGGCTGGTGTTTCTCTTAAGCTGCTGAAACACTGGTGATTCTGCATTTCCCTGCCTTGTCTGAGGGGCATCTTCTCAACCTGTTGGGAAGGGCTGACCTTGATTAGTCCAAAGTTTTTCCACCCTCATAATGTGGGCTGAAGTATTAAAGTGTAGATGGTGCTTGGTGGGAGCCGTAGGGTGCTGGGGTGGGAGTGAAGAGAGTTCCAGCCAAACACAGATAGTCCTGAAGCACTTAGGGACATTGGCATTGCTACTTCTCCATCATCTGGGTATGCTGTCTCCATGAGTGGCCAGCTGGTTAGTCCTCTGTTGGGTCTGCTTGGCACACATGAGTCAGCTGTGGAGGTTGGAGGGTTTGTAGGATGGAGATGTTTGCCTCCTAGGAGTCTGGTTAAGGGAAACAAAGATCTCAGCATATTCTAGCTGCAGTGTGGAAAAGCTTACTCAGATTTGAACCTGCATAAGGCTGCCCGTTGTGAAAGCTCTGTAAGCATTTAGTGGCTTTCAGCCACCTTTATTGAAGCTTTGGGTGCACTCTGGAGACCTAAAACTTAGAGCCACGTCCATCAGACTGATAACTGAGTTCATCTGTTGATGGGGTAATGCTGAGAAAAGCTGGGAGTCATTACATCTCTTGAGCCTCGTGGACTTCTAAACCTTTTAGAACTTGATGATGCAAGACTGTAGCTGTGGACTTTGCTTTAAGGTGACAAAATTGTTCTGGAGAGGCTCCATTCTTTTTGGTTTGAGGTGTACTGGGAAAGTGTTGAGCAATTGTTTGTCTTGTATGGGGTAATGCAAACCTGAGTATTTCTGAAGTATTTATGAACTGATTCTGGACTAAACAGCTTTTAAAGGTCCCTTCCAAGCCAAAGCATTCTATGATCCCATAATCTGTCTGGATTTGCAGTTTTTAAGGTTTGTAATATGCTGGTTTCCTGTAATGAAGCTTTTGTAAACAGCAAGCTGATTTTTTTGAGGCAAATAGTGACCTGAGCCTGACACAAAGTTAGTCATTCGAGGCAGCACACCAGGGCTAGACCCACGTTCTGCTACCTGTGTTCATCTCTGTGTTTCCTAACTCTGACCCCTGTCCACGTGTCCCTTTTCACAGCGGGCTCTCCAGGACCCCAACGTGGCAGCATTCATGGTGGAACCCATTCAAGGTGAAGCAGGGGTGGTGGTTCCTGACAAAGGTTATCTCACAGGAGTGAGGGACCTCTGCACGAAACACAACGTAAGGAGTGCCTGAAACATGGCACACTGTCTTTGCTGGCTTATCTTGTATGGTCATCATCACATGCAAGTTATAGGACTTATCTGCTATTTAATCAATCCCTTTTCTCTTAGCCAAATAGGGCAGGGATAATTCTTGTATATCCTGGCAGTGCTTGACCAGGAAACTCTTCTTAGCAGTGCACATTTTTCACTGTTTCTTACTGCTGTCACCAGTTTTAAGTTTTTAATGAATGTTCTTGAAACTGCATTTATTTCAAATTTAACTTCTAAGTTCTTTTTTCACATGATCAGCTTCTTGGGCCACAAGCCAATTACTGCAGTGGTTCTACCATGGCTATTGGTGGACCTTGTTGTTGGAGTCAATAAGTGCTACCAAGAGTTAGTAACAGTAATGGGTCACAGAATAAAGCCCTGAAAAGAATGGTCATATGCTTATGAAGGCTTTTTTTTTTAAATCTCTGCTCTTCAGAGATCTTGGGTCTTGTAGTTTTGTTCTTTTGTTGGGCATTTTCTCAGCTTCTGTTTCATACCCTATTGCTGACTCCTGTTCTGCATATTATGTCCTCCCTGAATTCTACTCAGAAATGTTTGCTTTTGAAAATGGAGCATTAGATTTGTTGTTTCTGTTCTGTGCTAATGAAGAAGGCACTGGATTAGGTTTGCATTCAGTACCTGTGGAAGGGTGGGAATCCTTCTATACTTTCACAGGAAGGTACTGACATATAATTAAACATAGAATCATGGAATTATTTAGATTTGAAAGACCTTTAAGAACATCAAATCCAACCATTAACTTAACTCTACCAAGCCCATTGCTAAACCCTGTCCCTCAGCACCACATCTACATGATTTTTAAACCCCTCCAGGGGTGGGGACTCCACCACTGCCCTGGGCAGCCTGGGCCAGGGCTTGACAACACTTTCAGGGAAGAAATGTTTCCTAATATCCAACCTAAACCTCCCCTGGTGCAACGTGAGGGTGTTTCCTCTTGTCCTATGGCTTGTTCCTTGGGAGAAGAGCCTGACCCCCACCTGGCTCCAGGCTCCTGTCAGGAGCTGTGCAGAGCCAGAAGGTCTTCCCTGAGCCTCCATTTCTTCAGACTAAACAACCCCAATTCCCTCAGCTGCTCCTCCTAAGACTTGTGCTCTAGACCCTTCACCAGTTGTCTTTGTTATTGCTCTGATACTTACCTCAGAAAAAATAAGAGCTGCTTTACAAATAGGAGTACATGACAATAGTGCAGCCTAGGAAAACAAGATCAAAAACTTGGATTTAAGCTCTCAGTGTTATTTAGATACTTAGACATCAGACTACAGGACTTGTGGAGCTGCTAAAATAGCATTTTTCAAAAGCTTCCAAAGGTCAGTGTACAAATGATTCACTGGGAGTAAAGATAGACAAATCCTAACTTCTTGGAAATTCAACTTGTTCTCTCTCAAGTAGATTTTGGTTGAACAGGGTCCAACCCTACATGGTCTGTGTCTGATGTAGAGAAGAATATTCTGAAGGTGCTGGAGAGAGAGGGCAGTATGTTCACTTGTTAGCATTTTGACATTTTGTAGGTAAGTCTCCAGGAGGTTTAGAGGAGGTAAAGGAAGCACCTACCTGTATGTAGTGTCATGCAGCTGGGAGATCCTTCACTCACCGTGTGCAGCTGCACTGTATTGTTTGAACTGAGCTGGGAAAGGGAGTGAAACTCATTCTCTGTTATGTGTGGATTCTTTTTGTCTCTGTAAAGGTTCTGTTTATTGCTGATGAAGTACAGACTGGTTTAGCCAGAACAGGGAAAATGCTCGCTGTCGACCATGAAAATGTGAGACCTGATCTTGTTCTTCTTGGAAAGGCCCTTTCTGGTGGCTTGTATCCTGTGAGTAAAAAAGAAATATGCATTTGTTGAATAATCATTTTGAAGTAATATAAAGTACATTGAGTCTACTAATTGGAAGAACAATAAATCTGATATTTGTTGTAGTTGGAAATATACACTGACAAGAGTAATTATGATTTATGACTCAGTCCAACCTGTGAGGGATACTTAAGAAAATACTGGCATACATAATATTTCCTTTACTGCTAAAATATAGAATGTCCTGGTATATCTCTGTTTTCTTTAGTCTGATATGTTCCTGTCAGGAAAATAAGTGTCCAGGGGTCAGCTTTTCGTTCTGGAATTGGTGATAAGTGTTTAGCTCTCTCTCTGGAGAGTAGTTTATCACAGTCTTGCTGTGATTAGTTTCTAGATGAATTCTGTAAAGAAAAAAAGCCCACTCATGTGTGTTAAAACATATATTGTAAAGCTATTCCTGAACAACTGGCAATATTTCACTTGTTCAGCATCCCCGCATGACTGATTTCATCCTCTTGGAGTGA
>NW_008611639.1:3734-11955 GCF_000691845.1 Merops nubicus | reverse complement strand
TGCTGATTAGGCTGGAAATTACAACATGCCTTGGACTATTTGGGCCAATTGAAGATCTTTCTGAGTTGTTAAACAGGGTATTGAAGCTTAAACTCTTGAAATGATATTCAGTCTGGAGAAATGCCCCTCAGCTGTAGTTAGAAGTTATACATTACCCTATAGCTTCAGGGATTAGGCTGTAATGTGACTGGCAGATCTGCTCTCTCCTGTGCAGAGCTGGGAATGTCAATGTGATTCATCACCATAGGCTGAAAATGATCCTTTCCTGAGGAAAAGTTTGCTTCAGAGATATTTAAGTTTATTGTTCCAAGTATGTCTATAAGTGAATTGTCTGACTTTCCCATTTTAGGTCTCAGCAGTGCTGTGTGATGATGAGATTATGCTGACCATTAAGCCTGGTGAACATGGATCTACCTATGGGGGAAATCCTTTGGCTTGCCGTGTTGCAATAGCAGCCCTGGAGGTTTGTGTGTTATCACAGAGATTTGCATTCCAGAGGAAAAAAAGGTGTCACAACGACAGGGTCTCTGCTTGAATAAATGGTGTCATTTGTTATGCTACAAGTAGAAATCTAGCTTGAAGTAAGAATGGGAAGTTGGTAGTGGTTAACTGTTTGCATAGACCACAAAGCAAGTTCTGAAGTCTTTACTGGAAATGTGTCCTCATTTCTGTGTACTTAGGGTCTTAATGTCTTAAATGACAAAATAAATTTATCCAGGGGAAGTTTCAAGGCTCTCATGTAAATTCAGTAAAACAATTTCACTGATTTCACAAAGACATTTGAAAATTGGCTTATTTTACTGTACTGTATTGCAGAAGCTGCTGCTCTGTGAGCTTGATAACACACATATGCTGCTGGAGCTCAAACAGAAGCTAGTAAATTATTTTGTCCAGAGTCCTTATTGCAATTATTCTATGACTACCTAATGAACTACGAGTCACTTAGAAATCCTCATCATGACCCACTACGTGGCCCTGAGCAGATGAAGAGCCTTCAGAGGTTCACTGTTTACTTGTAAATAACAGCCAATGAAAAGCAGTTAGTTTAGAATAAAAATTCAGAGAGATTGTCTCTTGTAAACACAAATGGTAAAGGTTTAATACTAATCTGCCTTTGCAGTGCTACTTGGGATGCAACAGATTTCCTGTCTTGGTAATTTTAATGTCATTAGTCATCCTTTCCAGCCTGGTACATGAAACAAATGCAATGCCCTTCAGCTGACTGCAGATCTGACTTCCCTTTAGGTCATTGAAGAGGAAAACTTGGCTAAAAATGCAGAAATAATGGGTAACATATTAAGAAATGAACTCATGAAGACACCATCTGATATTGTAACTTCTGTCAGAGGAAGAGGACTATTAAATGCAATCGTAATTCGGGAAACCAAAGGTAAGAAAACAGAATCAGCTGCAAAATCACAGCCTGAAAAAGGATTTTCCAGCTTAAATTGAATGTGTCTTAATGGAGGAGGAGGATAGTTTATAGGCAGCAGGTTTGGGTCCAGATTTTGGCTGTAGTAGTTGGTGAAAACTTATTTGAGTGACTGTGTGCTATTAAAAATAGTGTTTTTTTTATCTAAGTCTGAACAGATTTTAAGTTATTATTTGAGTTAGTTTAGGATTTGTTGATGTTCAGACCTGGTGGTGAATCTGGCTCCCACCAAATACCCTTTTGTCTCCTCTCCTGAAGAGAACTGGCTGCATCTGCACAGCTAGTTTCACTCAGATTAGGGAAGGACTGGCTGAGGATGTTTGTTCCAGGATATTTAGGAGCCCCTTCAGACAAATTGCAGTTTTGTGACAGTTTTGTGTGTTCACTACAAATTTTGGGGAGCCGCTCAGGAGCCATCACCTCATCTGTGACCACCCCCATCTTTTCACTGCTGGGAGGCAAAGGGCTTTATAACCTGGCCTCACCTACCAGGTGCTGCAGTTGTGCAACTTGTTCTGCTGTCCTCTAAGTGTCTTCCTTGGCTCCTTGCAGATTATGATGCCTGGAAGGTGTGTCTGAGGCTGCGGGATAACGGACTGCTCGCCAAACCCACTCACGGGGACATCATCCGCCTGGCACCCCCCCTCGTCATCAAGGAGGATGAAATCAGAGAGTGCATTGAAATAATTCACAAGACCATTCTCTCTTTCTGAACACGTGGCTTTTAAAGCATTTCTCCTGCCTGCCCCAAGGTGCTGTGTTGAAATATGAGCCTGCTCTTGAAGCGAGCATCTCTCATTCCTTCTGTCTAAGAGGACTTGACTCTTAAAACGTAGCTATGTCTTTGAATTATAATGGCTCTGAAGAAAATAAAGAGTGATTTTAAAGAGTTTCCAATCTTGGAATACTTGGAAATAAAGTGGTGAGATTCTCTTCATCTAGTTTTGTACCTCCTGAACAGTTACGTCTGAATGTTTGAGGGGAGATAGCTGTAGAAATCAGTTTAATTCTTGAAAGTCTTGACCAAAGTTTAATTTATATATATTTTAGTAAGGGTGGTCTTGCACTCTCATGTAACTCTCCAAAAACATCACATTTGGCATTTTTGCCCCTTGGTGAGATGTCTGTAGAATGGAAGCACTTGTCCTTATGGATGAATTTTTGTTTCTCATTTGTAACTAGAAAAAAAAACCTTAAAATGCTGAAGGTTTGACAAGCTGGGTGTTACTCTGGTGAACTTCAGAACCATTGAGCTGTGCTCTGTGTGTACAGTATTTTGATTGCATGACAAGAGATGCTGTTTCCAAACCTGCTCTTGGTGCTTGGCTTTGCAGTCTCATGAAATAGATCTGACCATCTGTATCTGGCTTTACTGTTATAAAACTTTCTATAATCTGGATATTCATATTAAAACATGCCTTGCATTAAAAAAAAATATGTTGATGTACAACTAAAATACACAGTGTTTTCAAAATGAGCAAGCCCCACAGAAACTTGCAGTTGCCTCTGTCTAGAGCCCCAGCAAGTGCTGCCTTTGTGGTCTATATATTTCTCTCAACCTATGTATAGAAACTTCTGCTGTGCTTTTTTACAGGGTGAGTGCACTTTCATGGCTTAGGATGCTCCCAATCCTGTATTCTGTGTGCAGTTTTGGAGCTGGCTGCTACTCATGCACTGTTTTTTTTCATATTTCTTGTCTGAGTTGGTTTGAGCTGAGACTAAACCCTGATTAATCCCAGTTAATGCAAAATGTTCCCTTTGTCAGGCATGGGGGTTAAATGCAGTCGTGTGTTTGTAATTGGAAGTGGTAAATAATCCTGTGGTGTTTAAAAAGCAGCTTAGTTTAGGGAAATGAATCAGTCTGCTCCTTGGGGTCACAGAACCTTGCTCCCTGCCTTGTTTTGGGTGAGGCAAAATGAGGAGTCATCTGCTGTGGATGAAGTCAGGCTGACTTCAGTTTGGAAAGGCCTCCTTGTTGCAAGGGGTGGTGTGTCACTGGGACTGTTAGGAATGAGGAAATCAATGCAGTGAGGTGTTGCCTAGGAGGTCTGGCATTTCTGAAAGCTGTGCTTATGTAATCTGCTTGGAAAGGAGTGAAATAACTGGAAGAAACCAGAATGTAAACAGCATTTGTTGGAGTCCTCAGAGACCAAAAGGTAACCCCCCAAAAACACTTAGCAGTTTATTTCTGCAGAGTAACAGGGCTGGTGAGGATGAAGGACATGAGCAGGTCTGTTCCCCTGCCCAAGATCATTGTTTGCTGCTTGCCTGGAAGGGCTGGAGGACAGAAGACTCCAGTCTTTTGTTCCAGTGCCTCCCTGTCCTCACTGTTAGCAAGCCTCCTGCTGTGTTCTCCACCTCTCTCTCTCTCTTGCTGCCCATTTACAGTGTCCTGCAGGCCCAGAGAACAGGTTCTTCTCCTTCCAGAGCCCTCCCCTGCTGCCCTGCTCAGGCCATGCCCTCACTAACACTAGAGCTGGGCTGGCTCACGTGGCTCGTGTGCTGCACTGCAGCTCATGCCCCACTGTTGTGGTTTGGGTGTTCCTGCAGCAGCATGATATTTTTATCTCTCAGGCTCCCTTTCCTGCAAGTGGTTTTGGAGAGCAGCTTTGAAGCCCTTTCACCTCTGTTTTGATGTTTTTGTAATAAGCACAGATTACATTCATGCAAGATCTTGTATTCTGGTCTGCCTGACTTTCATCCTCTATTACTGAGAATATTTCTCTGGCTTCTAGTGGTCAGTTTGAGCTCTGATCTTGTCCCACCCACTTTCTGGTTTCAGGTTTACTAGGCCAAGACTTCTCAGAACTTGACAAATTTTTCACTTTCTACATCAGACTATTGCTGACTGATTTCTGGGCTTTTTATTATCTCATGGTTGCTTCATGAATCCAATTCTTTGCAAGCTTATGAAAGTCAAGGTATTTATAGCCTTTCTGAAGACAAGTCAAAAGCTGTCATCCTAAATTGCCCTTGTAAAATGACAAGGTAATTGATGACTTTTCTGTTTTAACTTGAAAGTTCTCCAAGTTGTTCTCAACTCCACCTTGTTCCCACAGTCACAACTACTTGTGTGAGGTGGGTGCAGAGCACCTGCCTCAGCAGTTCAGAAATTCAGGAGTAAGGTTGAAGATGATGAAGTCCTCAGAGCTCCTGGGCATGTCCAGAGCCTAAATCCACATTCCATGTGGCCAGTGCCCTTGTGAGGTACAGTGGCAAGTGGTTCTCACTTCTGGCATTGGTATGGTGGTGGCTAGGAGGTGTGTCCAGGAGGGGGCTGTGAATGAGGGAGGCCCATGTCCTACAGGAGTGCATTTCAAGTGCATTCAGCTGGCTAAATAGGAGCCAGCAGTGTGACCAGGTGGCCAAGAAGGCCACCAGCATCCTGGCTTGTGTCAGCACTAGTGTGGCTGGCCGGGATTGGGCAGGGGGTGTTCCCCTGTAAATGATCATCAAAGCTGATCGGTTCTACAAATGGGAGAAGGTGAGCAGCTTACACCAGCATCCCCTCTGCTTCCCAGCACAGATGAGCCTTCATCCTCTCCACTGAGACTCTGCATTACCAGCTATCAAAAGGAAGAGAAATAGAGGACATCCTGTGACAGCACAGCCTCTACTTTCATCACCTTACTTAAGAGAAAGAGAAGTCCTCACAATGCCAACATCTCCACAAGACTTATTTAAAAAGCCTCTCTAGTTAAAAACCCCAGGCTGTGCTGAAGGGAACTGGGGTTTTCAAAGATTCTTTGGCAGCTGTTCCCAAGGGCTTGTGGGATAGCTTTAGTTCTGAGCAGGAAAATGCTTGGCCTGAGGTCAGCAAATGGCACGTGGCACTTTTTTGACCGTGAAAGGGAGACATCTTTTGTGAGCAAGGCTGAATATGAGCCAGCAGTGTGACCAGGTGGCCAAGAAGGCCACCAGCATCCTGGCTTGTGTCAGCACTAGTGTGGCTGGCAGGATTAGGGCAGGGATTGTCCCTCTGTACTCACTGGTGGTGAGGCCACAGCTTGAATACCAGGTTCAGTTTTGGGCCATTCACTACAAGAAGGAATCTGAGGGGCTGGAGCCTGTCCAGAGAAGGGCAACGAAGGTGGGGAAGGGTCTAGAGAACAAGTCTGGTGAGGAGCAGCTGAGGGAGCTGGGGGTGTTGAGCCTGGAGCAAAGGAGGCTCAGGGGAGACCTTCTGGCTCTTCTCCCAAGGGACAAGCCATAGGACAAGAGGAAAAGGCCTCAAGTTGTGCCAGGGGAGGTTTAGGTTGGACATGAGGAAAACTGTCTTCTCTGAAAGGGTTGTCCAGAGCTGTGCCAGGCTGCCCAGGGCAGTGGTGGAGTCCCCATCCCTGGAGGGGTTTCAAAGCCATGGAGATGTGGTGTGAGGGACATGGGTTAGTGGTGGACTTGGCACTGTTGGGTTGAGGGTTGGACTTGATGATCTTAAAGCTCTCTTCCAACCAAAACAATTCTATGCTTCTATGATTTGTCACTGTCACTATGTCCTTCTAGGGTCAGAACAAATTCTGCTGATGCTTGTAGAACACCACTGCTGGGTGCAAACCAGTGACAAGCTCATGGGCTGGGAAGCAGAGCGAGCACCAGGGTGTCTGACTGCAGGCTAGGAGCTAAAGCAGACAAGGGGTTTTGTGAACATTTGGTTTAATTACAGTTCAATGCCAGAACAAGCACAGAATTATAGATATTATTTCAGAAGTGAAGACAGGAACCCAGGGCTTGTCTCCTCAGACATTGAGCCTGTCACCAGTTAAACTCCACTTCAACAACAGTAAAAAACATCTTGGCAGTTGTCAGTGAGACAGCAAGAAGATCTGAAATGGCCAAAGGAAACATCAAAGCTCCTCCTCTTCCAGGGTGCAGAGTGGCAAAACTGTAGGCTATCAGAAAGATCATCTGCCTTTGGTAGGGTGGGTTTGTTTGGAGAAAGAGAGGCCCAGGGAAGGGTTTGCTTCAGCATGGAAACTGGTCTTGGTCTGTCTTCTAGAAAGCATAAACTGGGATTATGGCCAGTTTGCAGTGACACTGCTTTAAACCTCTCAGATTCAAATATAGCTGCTTGTGTAACTAGTCTGCTTGTAAATCAGTCTCAAGTTTTGTTGTCTGGGATCTTAATTAGTCTTAGAAATTTACTTCAGGGCTTTTATTACCAAAAAAATGTAGACAACTTAAGTGCCCTTACCTGCTTAGTGCCAGAAAAATCTGTGCTTTCAGGTTTGTACTTGTTCCACTTATTGCTCAAGTGTCTACAGCTCAGCCAAGTGCTGGTCCTGAGCAAAGTTGAATTTGAAGGAGGCCAGAGTGAAAATAATTCACAAATTAGTGTTCTCTATACACTGAGATGTGCAAAGGGACTATATGAGACTTTCATAAAACACCATAAGTTTGGGTTTTGCATCATGAGTTTGTTTTTTTTTGCCTCATGGCTGTGTAGGAGGTGAAGAAGTGATAAAAAGAAGCTCAGAAAATGCCCTTTTTGTGCCTTCCTTGTATTTCTCAAGTGCTTTTCTTACTTTGTCTTAGGGTAAAGAAGAGAGCATGGAAGTGGCATTTCTTTGGTGATGCTTTTTGCTGGTGGAATTGAAATTTATTTATAAAATAGCACTTGTAAAGAGGTCTGTATTGCTACCCAGAGGGTTTAGGTTTCTTTAAGAAGAGCTGTAGAGCAGTAACTTTATCTAGAGGCACATGTGTGGATCTACAACATGTTCCTTTGGCTGTAAAGACTGAGCCTGTCTCCATCCTATCACCTGCATGTATTTTGGTGAGGTTTCTTTGCACCAGGTATATGAAATGGCATATTATATAGCTAATAAGATATATATTCTGGCATAGAATAAAAATTTACATTGTTTGTGGATAAATATGACCAAGATTTAAAGGCACCAAGGGGCCAAGAGCAACACAGTGAAGAGAGGAAAACGTACAGTGCAGGTTTTCTCCTTTCCTGCTGGCAATCTGGGAAACCATGCCTATAACATTGTCCTTCACTGGGCTGCTTTTCAGCTGCCAAACCATGAATTTATGTCATCAAACAGTAATTTTCTAAAGTTAAAAATTACCAAAATAGATGACTTACTTAATAGGCCCCAAATGCCTATCGGTCATGACCTGGCAGGAGTTGCACATCTTGAACCTGTTAGAAGTTTCTGTGATGAAGCAATCTCCGTTGTGTTTGTCTTTTAACAGCAACATTAGTGGACCAGTTAAGTAGAAAAACAGGCCCTAGTTGTGGGTTTCATTTTTTATTTAATTTTTTTGGGGTGGGAGGGCTGTATCTGCTGCTTGTTCCTTTCTCCTCTCTTCTGGCAGCAGATGGAGCCAGAAGCTCAGCTTTAAATGAAGACCTTACTGCTAGGTGTCGATTTTTGGGAGGTTTTTGACTCCTGGGGGCTTGCTTTTGGTCTTTATGAATACAAAAATACGACCCAAACGTCAATCTCATCTCTGGGCACTATCTCAAAGGGTAACTTGTGCTGTGTGCTCCCTTGGCTAACCTCGTGTGGAGGGGATTGTGGAAAGAATCTCTCCCAGTCATTCAGAGCTGTCAACATATCACTGATAGGGACATAGGGACAGCTGAGAAAGGAAAAATCAGTGCTGTGAGAAGGAGAGTCTCTTAAGTAGAGTAAATGAGAAGGTGGAGGTTTGCAACAAAATTTTAAGTATTTCTTTAAAGCGAGGAGCTGCTTCCCCTGGGGCCTCCCTGTGGAGGCTTAACCAGCTGGAGATGCTGTATTTGTGCAATAAAAAGAGGTGAATGTTCACTCAGCCCTCAGC
>NW_008611639.1:0-3723 GCF_000691845.1 Merops nubicus | reverse complement strand
AGAAAAACACAGTAGCTAGTGCTATTAAACAATTAAAAATCCCTGGTAGAAAGCTCAAAAAAACCCTACTCTGCTGGCCATCACTTGGGAGGGGTCTTGGCATGGAATGCTTGAGGGGTGGTAGTTTTGTAGTACTTGCTAAACCATGGAGGAGCTGGAGGGAGCTCTGAGAGCCCAACACAGGTTGCTCAGGGGATCAAGGAAGAGCTGCTGACATGAGCCACTGGTTCCAACACTCCTTTGGTTCTTCTTTCCAATGCAACTTCTCGGGCTTTCACTCTGGGCCTCGCCGCAGGCGGGTTTCACCCCACAGCTCAGCCTGCTGGCTGCTAAGGTGGTGCTGAGGAGAAGTGACCCTCAGGAATCCTGTGGGGTTGTTGTTTCTCTCCATGCTCTCCGTCCATCTGCTCGGGCTTGTTTGGAGAAATCTGAGCAGGGACTGTGCTGTCTGGAAAATCCCCGGGCTGTTATCGGCGCTAGTCCAAATAAATAAGGGTAGAAAGCAACTCCTACTCTTTTCTCTACTATTTTCCTGCAGAAAATCCTCTTCATCTGCTCTGACTTAGCGTGGAAAGCCCCTCAAGAGTATTGACCCTCTGCACAACGCTTAAACCAAACAAAAGCCTGGACCTTGGATGAACTCCCAGCCCTTTCCTGGGGTCTGGCACACGGGAACCCTAATCCTCGAGCGAACAGTCGTTTGGAAGAGCTGTGAAAGGAGGAAGGGGGAAAGCTGCCCCAATTTTACTTTTTTTAGCAGGAAAAAGCAGAAGGGACCCTATGTAAGAGGGGGTAACTTCCCCTCCAAGACTTGCTTCCCCATCTGCCATAGTGATTTCCAGCAGGGGCTGGGGCTGCCCTGCCTTAGCTGAGCTGTGCCAGAGCCTAATTTTAGGTAAGAAATAAAACTGTGGCTCAAACAGGCTGTCCAGTTGGGTGTCAGTGGTGTGTCGTTCCCTCTGGCCTTCCTCCTTCGCTGGCAATGTAGCCAAAGCCTGGTCAATACATATCAGGGTGTTTCATAGAAAGTTTTGGGTTGGAAGGGACTTTTACAGGTCATCTAGTCCAACCCCCCTGCAGGGAGCAGGGACATCTGCAGCTAGAGCAGGTTGCTCAGAGCCCCAGCCAACCTCACCTGGAATGGTTCCAGGGATGGGGCATCAACGAGGTCAGGGTTACACCCTCAGTGTAAACAATTTCTTCCTTCTCTCTACTCTAAATCTTTTAGACTTAGTTTAGTCCTTTTAGCTTCAAACCATCACCTCTTGTCCTGTCCCAACAGGCCCTGCACAAAAGTCTGTCCCCAGCTTTCTGACAGGCATCTTTACAGTACTGAACCTCCACCAGCAGGTCTCCCTGGAGCCTTCTCCTCTGTGGCTGCCCCAGCCCAACTCTCTCCTGCTGGGCTCCCAGCAGAGGGGTTCCCCCCTCGGGGCATTGCTGGGGCTCCTCTGGCCCCGCTCCAGCAGGTCCCTGGCTCTGCTGTGCTGAGGACTCCAGAGCTGCCCCAGCACTGCAGGGGGGGCTCCCCAGAGCTGGCAGAGGGGCAGAATTTGGCAATTAGGGCTGTGCTGAAGGAGCTCTCAGCCTCACAAGGATGCTGTGTCAAGTTCCTTGACACACAGAAATTGCCCTGAGACCACTGAGTGAGAAGGTGCACGGGAGAGCCCCCCAAAGGCTCTGAATTTTGGCTGCTCACTCTGGCCCAAGGAGCAGGACAGAGTTAACTATTTGATGGCCAGTTCCTCTTGGGGACCCCAGAGCATTTAATGCTTCATTAGCTACTCTGGTGAGGAAGGGGGTGATGGACAGTCCTGGGTCACTGCTGGGGACCTGGTGCCTGAGGAACTGCTGTGACCTGTGGACAGTCACCCAGCTCCACGCAGGTCATATCCCACAGCCTTGCTGTTGAGCATCTCACCTGCCCTCTCTATAGGACAAGGAATAAGGGAAACTTTTTCATTTGTGATGAAAAAAAAAACCCAAAACAAAACATGGAACTTTTCACCTTTCAGTGCAGCTTGCCCTAGTTGGAGATGTCTCTGCTTACTGCAGGGCAGTTGGACTAGATGACCTGTAGAGGTCTCTTCCAACTCAAAAAAACCCATTCTACACACACAGGGTTGCAAACTTCCATCCTGCAGAGAAGAATATTATGAAGGGAAAAGAAAAAAGGGCAGGGAGACTGAAGCTGTGGCACCAGGTTGACTCTGTCCCCTGGGGAGGCTGTGCCTGCACACAGACCAGAGCCCCATGGCCAGGACATTCTGTATTGTCTACACTGCAGTAAACACCAGGCAGCTGGAGTCCAAACAGAGCTGTGGCCTTGCTGATCTGCTCCTTCATCTCCCCCTCTCTGCTCTGCAGGAACAGTTCCTTCATGGCAAGGTTGAAGGCAGTGTGAGGAGGGGACTGGTATTTGCATGTGCTGCGGGCTGCGAGCAGAGGACCTCGAGTTTGAGCTCCCAGCTCTGAAGTTAACCTTCAAGAGCACAATCATGCAAATAAGATCAAAGCCAAATTGGGCAGGTGTTCCTGGGCAGCCACTGCATTCATAGCAGACAATACCTGCATCATTAAAGAGATTAGGTGGGTGCAGGGTGGCCTCTCCAAGCAGAGCTGAAAGAGCTAACGAGAGAATGGCATTTTGGAAGGCCCTGCTTTTTGGGGCACTGTGGAGATGGACAGGGATGATGCAATGGGGCTTTCTGAGCTCTGATACCACTGCTTGATGCTATTGATACCACACGTGAGCCATGGGGATGCAAAGCTCATCCTTGGGCAAGCTGGATGGACCTCATCCATGGGTGCTTTCAGCTTTGTGGGTATCTTTACTTTTGTGGGTGTGGAATCCAGTCAGGTTTTTCCAGGAGGGTCTCAAGGTGGTCCCGAGGATCCTCCAAGCCCAGACTTGGGTTGAGGAGCACAGGGTGCTCAGGGACAGATGGGAATATGGCTTCTTCCAAGCTGCAAGTCACCAGTTTGTAATTCACATGACATGAGTTTGAGCAGGAACATTTTGGTTTAATCTAGTCCTCTGCCCACACTATTCTTCTGCAGGCTAGTGGGTGGTCACATGCTAAACCAATAACAAGTTAAATTAAAAACAAAAAGAAGGGCTGACAACCATGGTGGCATCTGGAAGCTACTTCCCCATGTGGCACAACTTTCCTTGTCTCATCATGGCTGGGCCAGCCATGCCCATGCAACTGTGCTGGTGTTTCTTTGTGACCACAGCAACTGAGATCTCAATCCAGAAGCAAAGGTAAAATTACTGAACAGAGGAGGAACAAGGTCTAAGGTGAAAACCAGCATTTTTAGGGAAGTACTGGTGCCTGCCTTGCCTCATGAGAGAGTCCTGAGGGTCTCCCTTCTCTTGGCAGAGCTAACAGTTGGGATCCTTGGAGGGCATGCTTTCACAATTTAAGAGGAATATGGAACATGATCAGTATTTATCTAAAGAACAAAAAGGTCATGAGGATGTGAAAATGTGGAGTAGCTCGGTGGGAGGAAGCACAGCTAGCTGAGGTTGCACAAGAAGGATGAAGAAAAACCAGAAACAAAGTTCTGGCAGTGGCAGAAGGTCACAGAGCAACTTTCAACCATGATTCCCAGGCTAGTGCTCGCTCCCCAAATCTAAGAAACCTCAAAAAATTCTCCTCCTCTGCCCAAGGGAGTCTGGGCATCATCTCCCACCTTGATTCCTTGCTCTTATCACCCAGA
>NW_008611638.1:17456-25899 GCF_000691845.1 Merops nubicus | reverse complement strand
TCCCCGCGGCGCTGCAGTTGCACGGCTCTCCTGCGAAGGGGAAAAAGAAGCTGAAATCGGTGCCTTGGGTCACGGCACTCAGCGAGACCCCGAGCAGGGCCACTGCCAGCTCGGCTGCCCTCTCCTCCCCAGCCTGGGAATATCACAGAATCATTTAGGGTGGAAGAGATCTTCGAGATCATGGAGCCCAACTGTCAACGCAGCACTGCCCAGTCTATCACTAAACCGTGTCCCCCCACAGCACCCCTGTAAGGCTGAGAAGTGCTTTCAAATGTTGAGATTATTACAAAAAGATGTCGGGAGCACCCTGGGGTTTGAACCCCCACGGTTCATGTTTCAAACGTCTCTCTAAAAAAGAGCTAGAAGATTATCATAGAAGAGTTTGGGTGGGAAGAGACCTTTGAAGGCCATCTAGTCCAACCCCCCCGCCACGACCATGGACATCTTCAACCAGAGCAGGTTGCTCAGAGCCCCATCCAACCTCAACTGAAATGTTTCCAAGGATGGGGCATCGACCACTTCTCTGGGCAACCTGGACCAGGGGCTCAGCACCCTCAGTGTAAATCATTTCTTCCTTAGAGAAGATTCCCCATTTCACAGCACTGGAACACCCCAGATTTACCAACAGGCTGCTCTTTACAGCAGAGCACAGACCCAGAGGATGAAATGGCACCAGCACCTCCCGCTCCCGGAGAACAGACACAGAATCCCCTGAGGAGGAGCTAGGGGAGCAGAGGAGCTCCAGGCATTTGGGGTGATGGCAGGGTCCCCACTGCAGCAGCCCAAGCTCCCCTAAAAATCTGCCCCAAGGGGAGCACTGAGTACATGAAAACGGCTTTAAATTTGGGGTGGTGGAGCTGGGGGCAGGACAGAGACCTCCCTAGCTGCTGCCTTTCACCCCCTAAACTGCAACAGGCCACCGCTGGTCCCATGGTGAGCAGGGATGGCTCTGGAGACCCACACGTATGCTTTGGGGGCACTGCTCATTTATAAGGGTTCTGGAAAGCATGAACCAAGTAGCTGCTTTTTAAGACAGAAGCAAATCTTTTGATCAAGGGATGAATTCCCAGTCCCCTTGCACATAATTTCTTATAATACCATTATTTCTCATAAGCACCAAACACTCTGAGAACAACCTCTCCCCGGCAATTTGTTTCTGCCAAGAGCTTTTCTATGTTCCTTCATTGCTAAATATTTAGCATCTTAATAATTTAAGGTCTTTTTCTGCCAAGGGTGAATGATAAACAAGGATTATTTGCAGACACAGTGCATAAAGCATCGGGGGCTTTATGCAACCACGAGTGTTTGTTATTCCCTGAGAAAAGCCAGTATTCAGGGCACTTCATGGAGAGGGGAGAAGCCAGGTCCCCACCCCAAGAAAACTTGACTCAACAAAGCTCCAATCACGTCAAGAAGACCCAGCACTAACCCTTGATATCAGCATGAGTATTTCAGATTATGTAACATTTATATTGCACACTTGTGCCCCAATTCAATGAAAGGAGCAGGTGCCTTGATTGAACCACACTTAAAACCCAGGGACTGAATAAAGATTCATTTACGAGTGCATAAGTAGTCTGCTGAAATCAGAGCAGACTGAAGACCTGAGTATCTTTGGAAGCACAAGCCATAAGGTCTCTCTCATCACAGGAGTGCTGTAAAGGCTGCCCAGTGTTCGTCCTTCGTGGGGAGCAGCCCTTCCCTGGGCACATGCACCAGGGGCTGCAGCAGAACAGGCAGGCAGATGATAGAGCAGTTTGCCCAACACATTTATGTTATGTGAACATAAAGCCACAATTATAGGTTGAGTTTTCAAGGAATGTTACAAGACAAGTGGGAGGAAGGATCTATCCAAGAGCCAGCCAAGGCCAGCACCCGGCTCTTCAACAGCCCCCAGCACCTGCCCTTCTCATCCTTCCCCTTACACCTCACAACAAAAGAGGTTATCTGGTTTTGTTATTCGACCAGCACATGCACAGTATCCCTGCAGAAGACATTCTGTACCTATACACCTATGAAATTGCATCTAAATTTTCTTCAATATCAACTAGCAAGTAGGACAAACACCTCAAGATCTGCAGTTAGCCACCTCAGCAGGCACTTCACATAATGAGCCCCACTCCCATCTCAGCTATCCCAGCAGATCCTCATCCATTTGGGCACTTGGGCTTCCCCCAGCCCACGGGAGCCACAAAAACTTGTTGAGCAAAAACACTTTGGGGTTTGTCAACATGCATCAAAACCAATTTACCTGTCAAAGCTTGTTACAGGCAGTGTCATTAGACTTGATTAAGAAAACAAGCATTGTATCAGTTCTAACAGTGACATGAAGCCTGAGAGAGCAGATTCAGCATGGTGCTGATGAGCTGCTCTGCATGGAGACCACCACTGTGCTGCAGAAGCATCACAGCCACCTGCACCCCGAGTCCATCCTGGTGCCCCAGCAACACCAGCCAGGAGCTGGACCTCTCTGCCTGGAAAGCAATGGGTGCTACAAGCCAAATTCCCATTCAAGATGCTGCCATCCTGCTGGCGTGTCAATGATGGGAAAGAGTTCCTCCATGCTGATGGGGATCACCCCTAAGTGCTGTGCTGCTCCTGCCCTCTCCATCCAGCAAACCAGCACTGATGGACATGGCTCGCCAGGAGCCATCAGAGCCCAAAAGGACACAGAGGCACAGCCAGTACCTGGGCACACTGCTGTGAAAATTAAATAGCCTCACAGAATGGTTTGGGTTGGAAGGGACCTTAAAGATCATCTAGTTCCTATCCCCCTGCCACAGGCAGGGACACCTCTCACTAGCCCAGGTTGCTCAAACCTGGTCACCTCATTCACTGCAGGGGCCTGAAAGGTCCTTAGAGAGACAAAGTTGTGCTGTAGCAGCTTTGTGAACTTGGTTTTGCAGCCACATTTGTGCTAGGGGAGGAAGAAGGACTGTCCCCAAATATATTACACTGACAGAGTGAGGAGAGCTGACGCTGACAGCGTGTTGCTTTCCAAGAAAATCAGCCATGGAAGCTAGAGGGGAAAACCAGAAGTCAGAGGAAAGGAGCTGCATATATTGGCAGGAGCCTCATGTTTCTTTTGCCCTTTATCAAAGGATCTCAGTCATCCATCAAAAGGGTCCAGCCACTGCCAAGTATGGTGCAACTTGCTGGGAATGTCATCGCTACTTATGGGAGCCCCACAGGTGCTGGGAAGCAGCAGGAGACAAAGGCAGGATCCAGCCCAGATCCTCATCTGAGGGATGCAAACACCAACACCCTTGCTGGTAAAAGCAGCTGACTTCAGGTTGATCTTGGCAGTGGCACCAGCTACCAAACTGGGTTTTAATTCCAGCAGCAGAGCTGCTAGTGCACCGAGATGCTTCTGGAAAGCCTTATGCTTTCCAAAAAAACACACACAGACACTTCCCAATGCCTTGTTTGTTTTTTTTTTTCCTGCAGTTCTTTGCCCATCAAAACTGCACCAAGTCAGGTCAAAACCTAGAGGCAGCTCAGCCTCGGCGGCTGAACCCAACAGCAATGCAGATGCCCCCAGCTCTGCATATGCTGGTTCCCCGGGAGAGCCAGAAATGCTGCAATGATCCAAAATAAGCCAGCAGAAAGCAGCTCTGTGTTCCCGGGCTGCAGTGGGGGAGGCTGGCGGGGGTGTGGAGCTGAGCCCGTCTGCTGCGGAAGCTCAGTCGCCCCCGAGCGCAGGACGAGGCGCCACGGGGCAGACACAGAAGACATCTCCCAAAAGGGTCATGCCATCGCAGGCCCTGCCATCCCCAGACCACCCCAGGGGCTCTTGGGGAGGGCCTGTGGCCCGCTTCAAGGGTCCCCCACACACAATCCCACCCCACCCTTATTGCACCCAGCTCGGCTCGTGCATCCGCCTGGCTGACGCGACCCAAACGTGCCCTAAAGCCCCGTGGCTTGGGCAGCAGAGCAGCAGACAGCAGCACTCAAACCCCTGCCTGGCGCAGGCAGCGTCGGGGTTTGACATGATGATGAACCAGACTATGAAAACCTGAGGCTTAATTGGAGAGACACTCTGTTGTCCCGACGGCGGCCGGGTTCGAAGGCAAGAACAGTCCCCCCAGACGAGGCAAGCAGCAACGAACACCCACCCCTGGCTCTGCAAGCACTGCAAAGTGATGAGTGCTACAGAAGATTAAGGAACAGCACCCTGGCTCCCGGCCAGAGTCTGGGCTTTTGGAGCCTTTACTCAGTTTTCTCAAGCAAATGCTTTGCCTTTGAAGGTGACCTTCAAAAACACCTTACCCAGAACTTCTGCAGCCAGCAAGGAGTGAACAGGAGTGGCAGGGACCCAGATCTGGAGCTATGGTGTTGAGGCTGGGACAACACCAGCAGCAGCAAGAGCCAAGGGCAAAGGCCCCTCTGGGATGGGACACTGGTCCAAGCTCTGACTACCAGCTCTCCCTAACTTGCTATAGTCACTCACTCTTGCTCTGCCTCAGTTTCCCCACTCACAGGGTGTTCACCTGCTCCTCAGGGCCCCAAGCCCTGCTCATCTCTGCCTCTGTTTCCGTTTCTGAAACACTGAGGTTTCTCATCCTTCCCCATAAGCAGCATGCAGCAGCTCAGAGCACTTGGCTGCCAGGGATAAGAACCACCACCTTTGCTCACAAAGATGTTGACAGAGTTTAATTAATTAACAGCCCAATGACGTTTTGAGATCCTGAAATAGAGGCACTATAAAAGTGCATATCACTGCCACATGTTACTCCTTCAGGAAACAAAACCCAAACCCAAACCCTGCTCCCTTCCTGAGCAGCACTTTAACCTTTACTTTTCCTTACTCAGAGGCAGGTGGAGTGAAAGAGAAGGTTTCCAGCTTGCTACAGCAAGGGACACGCTGCTGTGTGGGAGACCCAGATTTCATATGCAATTTCAGTAAGCCACAACCCTGAACTGATTCATTACTATGCAAAGGTCGTAGGTCACTAATAAACTGGAGAAGAGTTATTTCTGTGTTCATCGTGCTGGACACATGCCACAGCTGAAGGCAGCACCACCACAACCAAGAAGGTGCCAGGTTTGCATGACCCAGGAGCACATCCACCAGCTCAGCACCAGCCCCTCCAGCCTGCACCCCCAGCACAAATCTCCTTCTCCCAATACCACCCAAAGTCCTACCCTGCAAAGCCCCAGCCTGAGCCAGGCCTGGTGTGACACCACGTCCCTCCACCTCCCACCCACTCCCAGCACTTAAACAGGGCTTGTTCTGGTGTCAAAATCGTTTTCTCCAATTATTCTTTCAGAAGCTCTCAGACTTGCAGTGGTTTGAGTCTTCACATGCGTTTCAAGCATGATTCCTTCTCCTATTCGAAGCACTTAATGAATAAATAATTTAAAAACAGGTGAAATATTTACAAACAGCAAAAGAAGAAAACACTAGGAAACACAGAAAGATGTCCATGTGAAACTAAGTTTCCTGGAGACATCCTGGAACGATGCAAATCCTGAATGAAGTCACCTACTCACTGGGAGCCAGTGTGGAAAATCCAAGATGCCCATTTTTTGTTAGAAGAAGAGCAAACTGTGAAGTCCTAGGGATGCTATTTATTGTCCTGCTTCAAAAACCCCCTCAGGGAGATGGCTGGTTTCTATTCTCTGGCCTAGATGAAGGACAAATAAATCAATACATATAACCTGGAGGTACTGGTAGGTTTTTGGGCAGCCCCAGTGCAGGTTCCGCAGCGAGGTGCTGCAGGGATGAAGCCAACAGCCTCACGTGAACCTCTCTAATACCCAGCTCAGTGAGAACTTCACCCCCCAGACAGCCCATCAGGAATCCTACTGGATTTCAAACAGCAGTAATGATGCCAGGCTTGGGCCATCTCCTGCCATTTATTGCTAGAGGCAAAGCCAGACATTCTCACCTCCTCCCTCCACCATCTGCACCCCAATTCCTCCCACGTGGCTCCAGGTGAGCAGCCCAACAGCCCAGCCAGTCTGAGCCTGGAGGCACTTGCTCAGGATGAAGCTGGTGTATTCACTGCACCTGATGGCATCCAACCCCTGGAAAGGCTTCATCTTATTATTAATTCAGCAGTTTCTTCCCTTCTTCCTATACTTAATTCCCAAATTCAAGCCCTACCTTCTCCCTCTTCTCCTTCACTTCCCCTTCTCAGTCCTTCTCTAGGCACCATTTCTGACAACACAGGAATAAAGGGATCAGGCAGCAGGTTTAAAAAAATCTATCCAGGGCCATTTCCTTTCTCCTTGTAATTAAATTGTGGAACTCATTGTCAGGGGATGTTCTGGGAACCAAAAATACCTACGTCTTCAAAGGAGGACTGGATAAGCTCACAGAGGACAGGTCCACTGGAAGCTGTTAAACACAGGGAGCTGGAGGAAGCATCCTGTTGGGAAAGTCCCTGAAACGCTGGCTGCAAAAAGTCAGGATTATGCCCTGTCCTGTTGGCATCATCTTCTGGCCAGTCTTGGATGGCAGACGAAGGTCAGGATGGTGCCACCCCAGCACGGGACACAGGGTAACCAGAGCACCTCTGAGCCTCACCACAGGATGCTCTGTGTTAAAAGAGAAGGTCCTGTTCTACCCAGCCCTTGCAAAATAATTTACTGAGCTCCAACCCATCCCTTCCACATCTCTGATGCCACTATCTCAATGTGGTCAAGTCTTTACCCTGGGCTGGCTCATGCATTGGCATTATGCTGGCTTATCCATCACTCCTCACTTGGGTAGCTGAGTGCAGCCAAGCTGATCCGTGGATGTAGGAGCTGCTACCCCAGTGTAATGAGGAATTGGGATGATTTGCCCCCAACCACTGCAGGCAGCAAACCTTCACCCCGTGGCCTGCAGCAGATCTGAACGGGTGCAGACTGGCTGAGCTCTCCCACAAGGAGCTGGGGAACATCTGCCACGGGCTAACAGCTCCTGAAAGAACAGCATCAGAGATGAGCTGAGGCACTGTACCTTCTTAAAAGAGAGGTGTGCTGCCAAGTCCTAGGGTTCACTCAGCATCTAGACAGCACTCAGCACAAAATAACAGTCAACTCTTGCATTACGTAGGTGCATTAAAGTGCTCAGACCCATCACTTACTCTCACTTGAGGCTGTAACACAAAGCCAAAGTGGTAGGAGGAGGTTCTCTGCCTTCCCCAAAACAAACCCATATACATATTGAAGCATCTTCTGTTATTTTGCATTCATTTTATTCCCGAGTGCATCGGATCCATCAAGCTGAGGGTGCTGCAGTGGGGCACGTGGCTGGAGGAGGAACAGCAACACTCACGTTACTGTGAGGAGAGCTTCACGAGTCACCTGTGTCCTTCCATAACAGGATTGTGTGGGTCAACAGGGGGGGAAGACATGGATTTCTCAGTGCTTATACACCACTTGTAATATCGTTAAAAAGATTAAACATGTTTGTTGAAAAAAATTAAATCAGATTAAACCTCTCTTATCACTTAGAAAGAAGTACAAAGCCAACGTCCCAGCTCTCGTGGTCACCAGCAGCCACACAAGCACTTCTCATCAGCATGAAGCAGAGAGACTTGGGGTTTCAGCCAAACTCTGGCTCAGCCCAGACCACGTCACCCCTCTGCCTTCTCTTGAGGCCACACCTCAAATATTGAGTTAAGTTTTGGGCCACTTACTCTAAGAATGACATTGAGAGGCTGGAGAGTGTCCAAAGAGGGGCAATGAAGCTGGTGAGGGGTTTGGAGCATGTGCCTTGTGAGGAACAGCTGAGGGACTTGGGGTTTTTAGCCTGGAGAAAAGGAGGCTCTGGGGAGACCTTCCAGCTCTCCACAACTCCCTGAAAAGACTCTGTAGCAAGGTGGATGTTGGTGTCTTCTCTCAAGGAACAAGCAATAGGGCAACTGGCTTCAGGTTGTGCCAGGGGAGGTTTAGGTTGAACATTAGGAAAAATTTCTTCCCACAAAGGGTTGTCCAGGCCTGTCCCAGGCTGCCCAGGGCAGTGGTGGAGTCCCCAGCCCTGGAGGGATTGAAAAGACAGGTAGGTGTGTTGCTGAGGGACATGGGTTAGTGGTGGACTTGGCAGTGCTGGGTTCACAGCTGGACTCGATCATAAAGGTCTCTTCCAGTTCCTGGGATTAGCTATTTTTATTCCTTCCCTGCACTGCAGCTGACCTTACTGGCGTTCGGTTTCGAGGGGCTCCTGAAAGCTCCTCCACAGCCATGCAAGCACCCAGCAATTTTGTTGCTTTCCCTTCCTTTTTTGATGCTAAACAAGCAACCAAGCATCAAAGAAGTGAGACTCACAGGTGTAAAGCTGACTTGGGAGCCTGAAGGATCAAACTCTGTAAACATAAGCCAAAAAAAAAGCAGTAAAAATATGGGTTCTCATTAACCTCATATTCCTCCTGCTCCGGGAGACCCCCAGCTGCCAGCAGGGCAATCTACCCGAGGAGCTCCCACTGACGAGATGAGGGCATGTCAGGAGCAG
>NW_008611638.1:7862-17425 GCF_000691845.1 Merops nubicus | reverse complement strand
GTTGTTCAGCAGTTGTTAAGAAGGTTTTAATGCAGAAAGCCACTCAGGAGGGGTTCCACAGCTGCAGCTGAAGAATTATTCCTATATAACAATAAATTGCCATACGCACACAAACCCCCAGGGTCTCTTGCTAAGCAGACTGCGTATAAAGAAGAATGTGGCCCTAAAATGTTTATGATACAAGAAGTTCCAGCAACTTCAAATAGACCAAATAAATTCTTGAGGATTAAAATCTCAACAGTTAAAAAATGGCAGCGAGCCTTTTAATTAATTTGGAAATGGTTTTGTTAGCATTTTACTTCAGTCGGTTAGATTCTCCCACTAATATTTCCACAACTATCTGCAACCGTATAAATATTCCATGTTTCTGTTTGAAAATCTCCTTATTTTTTACCACCCAGTGCGTGACACAGGCAGCCCAGCTTGGGGTTTGGAGATAAACAGGGCAAAATGTGACTTTGGCAAATACCTCCACACCAGCACACAGCAACCCTGCAGCTCATACCCTCCTCCCAGACGTACTTTCTGCAGCACCTCTCAGGAAGTTTAACTGTTTTGTCAGCAAAATGCTTTCGTTCCAAGATCCAGACACCTCCCATGGGACCGGGCTGGGAATTTATTAGCAGACTTCAATTTTAGTATCTATCGACCATGTCCTAGCAGAGGAAGGGATTAAAAAAAGCCGCATGAATAATAGGAGCTATAATAATCTGTTGAAGTCTCCATGTGCTCAGATGCCTGAAAAAAGTAATTAAAATCACAAACTTTGCTCGGTGCTTTGGGGAATTGCAGCTAATGAACGAACACGTTAATTTATACAGGAGCTTTAAGGCACTACTGAGAAAAACCCTAAGCAAGAATCATCCTTTCAACCGTTGTTATCCAGACTGAAGTTGTGTTGCATGAACAACCAGCAAGGAAACAGGGGTTAGGAGATGTGCTGGAGGATAAGCTTGAATGAACCCCCTCGTTATCACTCCCCCATCCTTCCCAGCAAGGCTCCCAGCACAAAGCTGGGGCTGGCACCTGCCTGGGTGAGGGAAGGGATTGGGTTTTAGCTTGGGCTGCCTCCTCCAGTCCAGCTCCAGGCTCCTGCACGGGCTTACACGTGTGAAAACCCAAGTGCCTTTGCCTTCACTGCTGCTGCTTTCCTACTTTAGAAACCCAGCTACAATGTAGGCACCCCAGGCTGGACCTTGATGGCAGGATTTAGGTGCATTAATAGGATACGATGGGGAAACTCCATCCTTGCCACACAACTGGGAAGCCATGGGTCTGCAGGGTGATCCAGGCAACCATCTCCCAAGCCACCAAGCCCACCCGTCTGGAGATGCCATCAATGACCATCCCCTTGCTGAGGGGTCTTGCTTCCACTTCCATATCCGAGAGAAACAGGGAACCCAGGACTCATGTGCACTGACCCTGCTCTGCAGGGGAGACCAGAGAGGTGGTGGAAGCTCCACCCCTGGACACATCCTGGGCCAGGCTGAAAGCTCTGCTCACCACTGGCAGCTTCTCAGCTGCCCCAGCACAGCAGCCACTCACCACACCACGGCTGCCACCACTCGCAGAAACCCCCCACAGCAGCAGAGCCAGGCTGCCCCTCCCCAGCTGGGCACCAGACCTCCAGCTGACAGACTCACAGATGTAACGTTTGGTTATTTCCATTATTACCTTTTTTCAAAGCAGCTCCCACTGCACAAAGCAGCAGCATTGTCACTAGAGGAGCTGTGCTCATCCCGAGTCCTTGCTGGGCACTTCTGCCTTTCCCCTGCACACTCACTGTGCCAACCCCACTCCTCAGAGGTTGGCCCACAGCTCCTGGCCTGACTTTATACCTCTTTTCCCTTCATTTCACCAGCTCTGACCATCACCCAGAGAACATCAAGCTGCATTAGGGCAGCATCCTGCTGGCAGGAGAGCTGCACGCTGGCAAGTGAAACCATACAAGTGAGTTCTCTTTGCTCAAATTAACAAATAAAAACTCCCTTGCAAGGAATTCCAATAAGATGCAGATTACAGCCACTAGATTCCTCAAATATATAGAAATTAAGGAAGGAATCACCAGAGATCTGCAATCCCCATGCCTCCATTACAAACTGCAAGTCAAGAAGGGCAAACCTCCAAAGCCCAGGTGAAGCACGCAGAGAAGGACTCCTCTGCTCTGTTCAAGTCTGGGGTTGCTCCCATTTTTTACCCAAGAGCTTTTTTGCACAAACACAGAAGTTGTTGCTTGTTCATCCCACCCTGGGCTGCCAGGGCTGGGCTCCCAGGGAAGCTGTCCAGGCCGCAATGCAGGAGCTTCATCCAGCTTGCAAGGAACTCATCTGCCCAGCTACAGGAGCTGCCTCCTGCCTGCACACTTATCTGACACAATCAAGTTACTTAAAATCAAAACAAACTGCTGCAAGGCGTGCAGCCTTCCAGAGCCCTTTCCCCTCTGGACCCTGCCTGCTGACAGGCCTGCAGATGCAAGAGCTCCTCTTCTGAGTCACCACAATTCACTCCTCGTGCTGCTCTCGCTGACCGCCTCAGCTGACAGCTTCAGCAGGAGTGGATGGGACCTCCAACCTCCTCCTTCCAGACCACGCTGTACCCATCTCGATGCCAAGTGTGCCCTGAAGCACCCACCCCAAGAGCTGTGTGGGTGCAGGTGAGCAGGGTTTGCTGTCCCAGCCCACCACTGCCCCAGGCCCACAGCTGTGCCCATGCTGCCCTTGAGAAGAAAAGGGAACGGCCAAGTCCAGGCTGCTGTAAAGCCATGCTTCACTCAGAACAGACAGCACAGGACAGGTCATAACACAGCTGCTTCAGCACCATCAGCTGGGGCTGGAGCTGGTACCCTCAGCTGCTGGGGACCCTGACAGCCTCTGTCCCTGCACCTAGGTACAGCATGGACCACACTGCAGAGCTTGGGCCTCTGGGGAGGTTTCCTGGGGAGGCTGCAAACACAATGGCTGCTCTCAATGCAAAATGCATCTTTTTTTGGTGGCAAAGACATAACCTAATTTCTTTACACCAGGTGTAGCCATGGTCTAACTGGGTACTCTGCAGACATACAGAAGGAGCAGCAGCTTTCCCTCACCACTCAGCACTGACAGTGGGTGGAGTTACCAAAGCCCAGTCCAACGCAGGATGGATGCAGTAAGAAGTCATCCTTTCTTTCTCCCCCCTTCAAAGCAGTCACTCTTACACTGGGAGGGAAGACAGAACAGAAGTGTGGAGATGCCAACAGCAATGATGCAGGCATGCAATCCATCCATAATTCAACAGGGAGATGCTGGGAACCACGTCCTCACCCAGCAAGGCATCAGCAAGAGGCAGAGCAGTGCTCTGCATCTCCTGGAAGCTGCAGATGCTCCCTCAGACAGCTGCCAAGGCCACCTGACCAGCTTTGGGGCACACATGACCTCTGGAGAAGGTCTTCACCTTTTGGGGTAGCACAAGTATCACACCCAGGTTCCTCTCTGAGCAAGCAGGAGGGCTTTTTAAGCTGCTCTAGTAGTTCCCCATTCAAAGGGAGGCTTTGGACATCCACGAGAAGTGGAAGATGGACCAAGGGGGTTGATGCTGCTGCAAGACAAGAAGCAAGGTCAGAACTTGAGCCCCACCTCAGGGCAGAGCCTGCTCCTCCAACACTCCTCCCCATGGACTGTGGGACCAGGGAGCCCTGTCCCCCCCCATGTCACCACTGCAGGGGTGATCCCATGACAGGAGGACCCCAGCTGCTCCTCCAGAGCAGGCCTCCCTCCCACAGCAGTTCAGCTGAACAAAGGCCAAAGCTGAAGGGGAGCAACTCTCTTTAAACCCCTTCAAGACAAAATTGCTGAAGGGGCTGGCACACTTCTCAGCTCATGATGCTCTCTACAGACACATGGCAGGGCCCACCACACGCAGCTCTGCACACAGGCAGCAAGAAGCATTTTTACACCTTTTTTTGCCTCTAAGGAGGCAGAAAGGGCAGACTTGTTTTCAGTGAGTTTGGCTAGTTTATGTTTATGCCTGTGGAGAAAATCTGGAATGAAGACTTTCCTCAGTATCTCCAGCAGGTGCCCAGGGCAGTTCCTTTTAAGATTCATCTCCTTCACCAGAGGAGCAGAGGGACAGACCTGTTAACAAAGGCTTCTTTCCCCACGGTGTTAATAAACCCTGACTGAAAGTGTTAATAAAAGGAAGCTTTACAGAGCCTGAGCTAAGACCCTCATCCATCTCAGCTCACTCCATTTTCAAGCTTGGACATGAAGTAAAGCCCCAACATCACAGGATTCTTCCCAATATACTTTCCTAATTTTTTTCCTACTCTAGATAAACACCTTTAAATGCAGACTTTTATTCATCACAAACAGCAAAGTATCTTCCTCTCTCACTCACTTCAAAAGCTGTGTGGAGGAAGGGAGAAGGGACTCGAAGAGAAGAGAACCAGCAAGTCCCTGTTCTCTCACTGCTCCCAAGCTCGGTTCCAAGTTTAATAAAGGTGTTTTGTCTCCTTGCTTAATAAGTGGAATTACAATAGCAGAAACTCCAGCGGGGAAGAGGGACAGCACGAAGCATGAGTAATCACAACTGGTTTCGGGCAGGTTTTGCCATTTGGGTCCTGTTACAAGGTTATGATGACATAGTGCTACAGGCTAATTGGGAGTTACCATAACTCCTGCCAGACAAGGAGCTGCAAGTTGCAATGTGCTGCAAGCAGGGCGAGCTGCTGGGAAAGAACATGGAAAATGCCCTCTGAGCTGCTAGAGGTTTCCTGCTCCCTGGGTTTTATTCCCTTATTTTGTAACGCTGCCCTGTGCTTGCCCTGCTACACTTTGCACTGGACACAGTGGGGCATTTCCCTCCAGCTCGCATGGGGTGACTTTAATTCTCCCTTTGGGAACTCATTTCACCCTCGCTTTCATCCAGCACCAGCCAAACGGGGTTGCAGATACTGCAATGAGACAAATTTTGCTGGTGAATCCATGAAGAAGAAGTTAAGCTTTCAACAAGGGAATTGTTATGGGCCAGGACATGTCATGGAAAAAGACACCTGGCTGGAAAAAGCTGTCACTTGTCACTGGAAATGGGGAACTGCAGCAGACCTGCTGTCATCTGCTGGGGACCCACTGAGCAGGAGCAGACAGCAGCAGAGGACATCTCAGTCCATCCAAGCAATACTCCAAACGTTTCTCCATCAAATGCAGCGCTGGCGTGAGAACCCTCACCATGCACAGAGAGCAGGGGCAGAGCCCACCCACGGCCACCAGCCCCTGCCTCCTGCTCACCTCCACTTGGAACCCCCGAGCCCTGCAGCAGATTAATGACTTCAATCAGGGCTGCACATCAGCTTTAATTGCTTTCCTTAGTCACCGTGCTGCTGGCAACGCCGACAGACGCTGGAGCTCCGTCCAGCCCTCGTCCCTGCCTCGTGGCTGGGAACTATTCCTAACAATAGTTCACCTTTGAAAGGAAAATGTTTCCATTAAACAGCACAGGTTCAGCAACCACAAACAGTAACTGAAAGCCTGAGCCCCTCTCGGAAACCTCCACAATAAATACCAGGTTATCCAGTGGAGGACAGCAAGTAACAGCCCTGTCCCACAGAACAGCCAAATCCTCTTTAAACAGGCAAAACCCTTAAAGCCGTGCTGGGAAGGACAGCAGTTTCAGCAGCCCTGTGCAGTGACCCCCATCTCACCCACAGCTTAGGCACTAAGCTGAGACCAACTCTGAGCCAAGATGCTAAACCCAAACTGCTGATTTGCAGGGTCCATGCTGAGCCCCCCAGCAGCAGCCACATCTTGTAAACAGGATGGCATCACCAAGGGGGAACTACCCTCAGCAAAGGCAACGTGTTCAGTTTGGGACTGGCAAAAACAAGCCTGATCCCAAGTTAAAGAGATGCTCAAAACCACAGAGCTTCCTCTGTAGCCAATGGGTCAGCTAGAAGGTTTGTTGACATTTATATCCTGACCATTTCCCAGTTTTTGAGGGCTTTATGATGACTGTTTTGGCTTTGCAGGAGGAGGAGCAGTGCCTCCTCTTCTACCAGCTCTGCTGCTGAAGAGAAACCTTGCCAACAGAGCATCCAAGTCCCATCTTCAGAGAGGCATCCAAAATCCCACCAAATCCAGAGGAGCTGCAGGTACCCCACACAATGAACAGAGAGGCTCTACTTCCATCTGGCCCACGCTGCACAGGCTGCTAAATATCCTACCTGGCATCCCATGTAAGTGGGAGAGGTGTCAGCCCTCAGGCCAGGGCCATCTAGCTCACCTAGGACACAAGGGAGGTCTCCAAGAGGGACCACAGAGTGGTGGGGGATGGAGCAGAGAGAAGAAAGCATCCATCCCCCAGCCCACAAGCTTCAACTACTGGAAGGCCTTTCAGGGGTTTGTTACCCAAAAATCAGTGACAGCCATTGCTCCAGGCAGCCCGGACACCAAACTGGAGTGCTGAGGGAAAAGACCCTCCTCTTGGGCATGGCAGGACCACCACTCCCTCCACCCCACAGCTTGCCTTCTCCTGAGGGAAGCCAGCACCACCTTGTATCTGACCGCCCCTTCAGAGATCACTCCGTTCCTTGTTTATTTTTCCTTTTAAATGGATTAGACACGTACAAAAGCTTCCCCTGAAAAGAAACAACCACGATGTAAAAAGGATGGAAAGATCCAACTGCGAGGCGTCAGCGCTAATCCACGTCAAAGGGCACGCTGTCGACAGCTCACTGTAAACTTCCAGGAGGAGAGAAAAACACGCACAGAATAAAATAGTTAAGTCCAGACAAATGTTTGTCATTCATTATCTGGAGTCAAGCTTGGGTTTCTCAACACCACAGCCGAGCCAAAGCAAGCACACCAATAATACAGCATCTCTGGGGAGCTCCACGCCGGGTGTGCAGCCTGCCCTTGGAGGGAGGGTGGCTGGAGGCAGGTGGAGGTCCTGTTTGCTCTTCTCCACTAACAGGTATTTGGTTCCCTATGTCACTTGGCTTTGTGGCAGCCTGAAACCCAGCTGAGCAGCCCAGCTCCAGCTCCAGCTCCACCTCCCCATCTGCCCATCTGCCGGCCCCGCGGCGCAGGGGACAATGTGCAGGGCACAGCGGTGCCAGAACGGGGGGAGCCTCAGCCCTGCCCAGGAATCGGGGGGCACTGCTGGCAAACCCCACCAGAGGGACCTGAGCACGACACGGCTGCTCACTGGGAGGGCAGTGCTGGCAGTCCAAGTCACCCGGGGAGCTGGAAAACAAGGCAAATCCCCCCAGATCCTCCTCACGCACTGGGACTGGGAAAGAACTCGGCTGGCTACAGCAGGGAAGGGCAGAGCACGACGTGGGGAGGCTCCCCAGACCTGGCACTGCACTGGCACAAAGGGAGCAACCACCCAGCCCAGGCAAGAGCTGACAGGTCGGCGTGCTCCACTCCAACCTGAATAACCCTTCTGTTCTGACAGACATCCTGGAGCAGATTCTCCTCCACCTTCTCTGGATACCCTGAGGTCCTAATTACAGCCCAGCCCAGCTCCCCAGAACCCTTGAGCCACAGTCTGGGGTAGGAAGGGGTGCATGGAAGTGACCCCAGCCACGGGTGTTCTGCAGGGCACTGTGTCCCCCTTCCCCAGCCAACAGCACCATGGAGGTGTGGGAGCCTCAGCCCCATGCCTCACACAGCTGCCATCGAGGTGGGCTTTGGAGAAACAACTTGGTTTGTAGAAGCTGTATCCAAAAATCTTCCCCATTTCCTCAGCACCCAATGTGGTGCAGCCCTCCTGATTTTTCCCCCCAAACAACTGCCTCACTGCAGCGCTCAGGTGAGCACAGCTCTGGTTCGGGGCAGGGGAAGAGCACCAGAAAACAGTCTGCAATGTTTGCTTTATTCCCAGTCACAAAAGGCAAGAGTTATAGCTGATTGGGCAAAAAATATATACACAAAATATTTTTTCTATAATATACATGTATATTTATAGATCTCTTCTTTGAAATAGAAGGCAGGAGGAAAATGGAAGTATTGAAGTTTTCCATGGACCAAGGGGCTTTGAAAAATGTGGAGGGAATGAACAAAATGTCAAGTTTAAACTGTTTTCAATGGAAAAACCTATTAAAGGAAAAGGGATCTTTTGCAGAATCATATATATTTGCTGATTTTGACCAAAAGCCCTGTTCAGAGGAAGGGAAGAAAGCCTTCCTTCAAAGGTTTCCATCCAGCATCTCTCTGCATGAAAGCATCCTCACCAACCTGCTGCTGCTGGAGCACGATGTGCCCAGGGAGGAGTCTGGCCACGGGCTGAGGGCAGGCAGGGCTAGGAGACAGCCCTTGCTTGCACCAGGAAAATAAGCAGGTGTTATAAAAGGGGGGAAATAAATTTAAAAAAAAAAAAAACACACACACACACACCAAACTCAACTTCCCCCTCTCTGTTTTGCCCCTGGGGAAGGGAAATGCTGATCGTCCAGCTCACAGACTGTCTGCCCAGAACAACCTCCTGGATTCCACCCTGCTGGCGACAGGGGAGGATTCTGGAGGAGGGATGAAGGACATCAGAGTCCCTCCCCACACACCCACGGGATGTGGTGAGCACTTCCCTGGATGAAGCATGGGCTTTGCCCACTGCCCACGACCACATCTCACGTCACAGAGGAGGAAGCTGCGGGTCGAGCACACACCTCCCCAGCAATTAAAGGCATTTCTTAACATGACCAGTCCCAGCCACCCTGTGACAGGCCATAGGAAATATTAATTATACCCTCTCCAACAGAGAGCAGTTTGTTCCTCATTCAGGTGTTGCTGGACCTGAATCCCAAGCTGGGACTGAAAGCCAAGCTGGGATTCAGCAATTGCACACGAGAGGGATTGAGCATCACCTAAATGGTTATTTTTCCTCCTTGTATCTCCCTGAAACTTCAAACAACTGCACACACGGCAATGAATTGAGAGTAATGCCACCAATGAAACACTCAAATTAATAGCAATAAAGTGTAAATGCTCCACATAATAGCAGCAGAGCCATGCTTGGGAAAACGAGCTGTGAAAGCTTAAAAACCAGCACAAGATGAGACCACTGGGAAACAAGAAAAAAAAAAAAGGCAACAAAACAAACAGTCCATTTCAATATCCTTTTCATAAGGAACCAATATGAACCCAGGAACACATCAGAGAGTAATCATTTAGCACAGATCAAACAGTAGAACTAGCACATTAAAAATACATGCAGCGTTAATCAGCTACTTGGAGTTATATGCCATCATTTCCATAAATAATACAGGATCAAAGCAGCCTGAGCAGCACTATCAGTTAATACAGGCAGCCTGTCAGTCAAAATAGGGTAAATCTGACTGAAAACTCTGGCAGTACCATTTGCCAGGAATAAAGCAGATTCATCTGAGAAGTGGCATGACCAGTTAAACAGGTAGAGGTTACCAGCAGCCTCGGAATTATACAGAGGTGATGCCAGAAGGAGGGAAAAAGAAAAAAGAAATAAAGAGTTAACGCAGCTTAAAAAAGATTTATTTTTTTTTTAATAAAGCTTAGGGAATCCTAAAATGGTTTGAGTTGGAAGGGACCTTAAAGATCATCTAGTTCCAGCCCCCC
>NW_008611638.1:7185-7831 GCF_000691845.1 Merops nubicus | reverse complement strand
AGGCCCACCTCCCACTAGAGCAGGTTGCTCAAAGCCCCATCCAACCTGGCCTTGAACACCTCCAGGGATGGAGCAGCCACAGCTTCCCTGGGCAACCTGGGCCAGTGTCTCACCACCCTCACAGTGAAGAACTTCCTCCTAATCTCTAATCTAAGTCTACCCTCTTACAGTTTGAACCCATCACTGCTTGTCCTATCACTACAAGCCCTTGTAAAAAGTTCCTCTCCAGCTTTCTGGTAGCCCTCCTGCAGATACTGGAAGGCCACAGTAAGGCCTCCCCAGAGCCTTCCCTTCTCCAGGCTGAACAACCCCAACCCTCTCAGCCTGTCCTTGTAGGAGAGGTGCTCCAGCCCTCTGATCATGGCCCTCCTCTTGACCCACTCCAGCAGCTCCATGTCTTTCTGCTGGGGGCTCCAGAGCTGGACACAGAGGGGGAGAATCCCCTCCCCTCTTGTCTAGTGACAACCCCTTGGAAGAGCCAAGGTACAGGGGAGAGGTGGGAGGACCAGTCCCACCAAGAGCATCCCCAGTGGCCTCGGTGCCATGCCAGGGCTGGCTGGCAACTGCCAAGGCAGGAGTGAGCCCAGGGGGTGCAGACTAAAGCACAGCCCCCTCCCCAGAGCCAAGGCAGTGCCAGATGGTCTCC
>NW_008611638.1:0-7152 GCF_000691845.1 Merops nubicus | reverse complement strand
GCAGAAGCCACCCTGCCTGCTGGGGGTGCAGGCCTGTCAATGCACACCCCTCTGCCCATGCCCTGAGAATGCCTGTGCCATCCAGCCTTTCACTGAGAGGCTGCAGAGCCCTTTAGCTGCCTGATTTTTAAAAGAGGCATGTGGAGCAGTGCAAGCTATAAATAGCAGAGATGCTTGCCTCGTCATGTTTCTGGTGGCTTATTTATAAGGACAGAGGGCAACTGCATTAAAAATGGTAAGAGCAGCGACTTGGGCTTCTCTCTGGTTTCAAGGCTAAGCTGCCTGAAGAGAAAAACCTTCGAGGTTTTGCTTTTTTCTTTTTCCAGGGAAAAAGCAAACGCCCATCTCTCATGCTCAGACTCTGAATCGGTTACATTTACAAGGCAAATTTTAATTCATACAGCAGGTGTTGAGAAGGGAGAAAAAAAATAATCCTACTTTAAGCAGCAAAAGACCAAACTAAGGCTTGACATCAGTTCCTGCAGCTCCAGGGAAGCTCCTCACTTCCTGAATGGCATAGGACCTGCGTGGGTATGAAGCAGGAACAGAGACCCCAAAGTCTCTTCCAGAGAAGGGGAATAAAAGCCCTGAAGGAGGTGGAGTAGAGTGCTGCCAAACAGCCAGGCTGGCAGCCTGGCCAGCACCACGACCTCACCGTGCTCCGTGTGATGGGGGGTGACAGGAATTCTGCCTGGGAAGACCTGGAAGAGCATCAGCCAGAGGAGGAATTCGGGTTCCACCAACAGCCCTGCTTTGGGCAGCTCAGCCCATCGGCCCCGGGAGCGTGTCGGGACGTTCTGCTCCCCCCAGGCACAGCCCAGCTCAGCCACCAGAGCCCACATCCCCCCGCTGCACACCGTGCCTTTATCCTACAGCTGCCAAAACTAGGGGGTGAGCCAGGCTGCCCCAGAGCCCCTCGGCTTGTGGGGATGTAGGAGAAGCTGGATGGCTCTTCCAGCATCCCTGGCAGGGGGAGGAGCCATGTGGGGAGCAAGTGACCCCATCAGAAGAGGTGACACCTTCCACTGCTCCCCCGGGAGCCAGGACCACTGCTGTCGGGAAGTCTCCTATTGAATTAGGGGGGGAAAGTTCTATCCAAACAAATGAGGTTCAATTATTCCAAGTCCAGAATGCCCTCTTCAAAATGCTCCCAGACTGACAACCTTTAATTCAATAAAAGACCCTTCCAGACAAACCCTGATGGGATTTTGGGAGCGTTTCCTTCCATCAGGGACCCAACAGCCCCCAGCTCCACACTGGGATGGATTTAGCCCCAAGGGCAACAAGGACATTGATTTTACAAGGCAGCCTCGAGGCACAGGACCCCTGAGCTTACTGGAAGCGTGAACAGGAGGAAAACAAGAACCACCATCTCATTTCAGACTGACTCAACCCAAAAGTCCAATTTATAAAAGCAAATAATTTCCTGTGAACCAGAAATCCTGGTTTTCATCCAGTTTAATGAGACTGAATTGCAACCAGTTCTGTTCTCCTGGGATGGTGGAGACACAGGATCCCCCAGGGCAGGGCAGATGGCTAGACTGCAATCTAGCCTTTAGCCCATAAAACATATTAATATCCCCAGCCAATTAGAAAGTGCCAGACTCTGCCCCCACGGAGCCGTGCCTCGCTGCACGGGCAGCCCACCCGAGCCAGGCAGCAAAGCCTGGGGGTCTCCAGGACCTCTGGGGCAAGTCCAAGCCCTGCTGCAGGCTCACTGAAGGGCTCAGTGAAGTCTCAGGTGCAGTCTAGGTGCTGCACAACAATCCAGCTCCCTAATTTTTTTTTTTTTTAATTTTAAGTGCTAGCCAGAGGTAAAAAGCAGGAGTCTTCTAGCCATAGGGCTGGAAGAGAAACCCCTGCCTTCAGCAGCCACGTAGGCATGAGTTTATTTCCAATGAGAGCAGATGCATCATGCCACTGCTGAGACCTTCTTGGAAGCAGCAGCAAGCACCTCAGCTCTGCAGCAGTGTGCCCTGACAGTCAGCTGGCCCCTGCCAGTGCTAGCAGCAGCACGGTGACTTAGCCCAGAGTATTTATAGGTCATGGGCTCGTCTAAAAAACTTCTCAAGGCTTTCCCCTGATTTCTGCAGACTCTCTCCCGGGGCCTCTGGTCCTTGGGGACAGCTCATTCTGTGCCTCTCTGCCCACAGACCTGGGCTATGGGCAGTGCTGGATGTCCTGGTGCTGCTCACTGGAGCACAGCTGGTGGGGACAGACTTGGGTGCAGGTTGGATGCCCACCAGCACCACCAGCCACCTGGGTAGAGCCCAAGATGCCACAGCCACCTCCAATGCCACACCAGAGCAGCACAAGGACCACAGTCCCCCTCCCAGCTGTTTGGACAGGCACAACCTTTGTAGCCCATGCAAACCCCAGTCTGTGCTGCCCTGGTCACACCCCTGGGGACCACATGCACCCCTGCAGAGCCTGGAGAACCACTGGCATGGGCAAATGGGGCTGGGACACCTCCTGCCCACCACACAGCTTCAGGCACGCCACCTCACCCAGCATTGCAGCAGCTTTGCCTCCACACAGGCTGGTGTTTGGGTACTACCAAGAGCAGCCAGATAAAGAACTCGAACACACCACACAGCAGCAGTCCTGGTTCACTTCTGGTGTTTTCCCAGTGGCAGCTCAGTGATGCAATGTCTGAATCTCAGCGATCATTTAAAAGAAAAAAGCAAAATCCCTGCAGAGAGAAGCTGAGAAATAAGGCCCTGGATGCTCTGTGCATCCTCCCAGAAATCTCCTGACTTTCATAAGCCTTGCTAAGTCCAAGAATCTCAAAATCTTGAGTCAGGACAGTTGGATGCATCTGATTCAAGAATGACTCAGACGGGAGCGTGGAGCAGGGAGGAAGGCAAGGGAGTGACATTTTCTGCTGTGGGCAACAGCCCTTTATTTTAAGCTCAAAGATACAAACCCCACAATTTATTACTTCATTGAAAAACAGCTCTCTCTGCCCTGGCTGCTCCTGCATGGATCCCAAGTAGCATCTTCCTCATTCTCAGCCTCCATAGCTGTAACTTAATTTCCATTTCTTTAAAAAAAAAAAAATGTGAATCCTGCTGACACCTCGATAGCAAACTCTCTTGGGAGCCACACTGAACACAATCCTCAGCCCTGGAACAAGGGGAGCTTCAGCTGCCTTCCCAAGTGATGAGCTGGACAGCCCCAGCTCACCCCCAGCACCAAAGGGCAGGACTTGTGCTCACACCTAAGAGATGGAGATTTTTCAGGCTGAAAAAATCCATTGCAAACGTTTGGTCTCACCTAATGCTCAGCCCCAGCCTCAGAAACCCAACTGGCTGCACAGGCATGAAACATTTAATTGCATCCCTGAACAAGTCCTGGGTCATACTGAGCACAGGGGAAAAGCTGATCATGGGACAAACCTGGGTGGGAAGACCTCTGCTGAAGGGTGTAATGGCTGGATGGGAAAAGGGAAGAAAAGGAGTCACCTAGAGCTGCAAAAGGGAGCAGGACGGGCACGATGTCCCAGAGATGCCTTCAGGACCTTGGCTGTTTCTGCCCCATGGTCTCCCAAGCCCTCAAGGAACACAGCCCCAGTGTGGCATGGTCTGGTTGTTGATGGCTTGCACCAAATTCTCTCCCCTCCAACAGCATGCCAGTGCTGCAGGGACCCCTCCCAAAACATGTCCCCAGGGTGCCTCTGCACACACAAGGTGCACAGACCCTTCCCAACAAGCTCAGCACAAAACCAAACCCTCCACCTCTGCAGCTGGATGAAGAAATGAGCCAACACTCACAGCCAGGGCCACTCCTCACCCCACTGCCACCTCGCTCCATCAGCCACCCCCACAGCTCCCCCAGGGATTTGCCAGGCTCCTCTCTGCCAGCTAAACCCATCAGCTAATCCCACCCAAAGCTACAGCCACCACCCACTGGGGAGCCCTGGCAGCACCTCCTCCACCTGGGTTCCCAGCACCCCAGCAGGAGGTGGCCCCATGCCCAACATCTGTGCACACCCTGACTCTGTTCCCACCACCACACAGACACCCTCCTGTGGGCACCTGCTCCCAGCTGCCAGGCCAGCTGCCCTCCCTGCCCCCTGCCTGCAGCAGAAGCTGGTCTTTGTCCCCTCCCATAAGGTGCAGAGGTGAAGAGCCAGACTCAGGGTCACACCTGGGACTTGGTGACCCACAAAGGCATGTGGAGCACTACAGAAACCACAGGGAGGAGAGAAGGCAACGGCTTCCAAGATCTGAAACTCTTCATGTGGGCTAAAGATGCCTAAAGCCAAGGTCCAGGTGCAGCTCTTCTGCTGACCCAGCCAGGCTGGGCAAGGAGACTTGGGCTTTTCAGCTCACCCATCTGCTGTGCAGGGGGCTGGAAAAGAGTCAGAACAAAACGCCCTTCAGAGAGACCCACACTGCTCAACACCATCCTACAGAAATGGGTGAATAAAGGAGTTTTGTTCTGTAGGCAGGGCAAGTCCAACCAACACTGTGCTGGCCAAAGCAGCCACATCTCTGCTCCAGCACTGAGCAGCCGTCCCCAAGCCAGCCTCCCCAGCTAAGCTCCAGCTTGGGCTTAAAACCAGCCCTGTCAAAGGAGGAGGCAGTGTCTCCACAGAGGGTGTTAGAGGCTGTGGTGATAAGGCAGGGGATACTTCTAAGCTTGTCTCCACAAACATGGGGATTAGCAATTTACTTCTCTTAAAAACAAAATCCGGGATTTTAACATGATCACAGGCTTGGAAAGAAAAATAAACATCATGAAACTGGGAAAGGGGAGAGAAGGAGAGCAGAGCAAGCAGGCAGCTTGGTGGCAGCTGAAGTGCTGCTTAAATCAGAACAAGAAAAATGCACTGAAGTCAGAATTTAAATCTTGGTAGCGCTGAGCAAACACTGAATGTGAGGAGCCTCACACCAAATTCTTATCAGCAGTCCTGCCACCAGCACTAAAGAAAGCCCTTCTGATAAGGTGCATGAGAAGAGGCCCACTTGTTTCATGCAATAAAGCATATAATGCATTAATTACCTACTGAATTGAAAAAGTAATGGTAGAAATACACGTGAATTAAAGAAAAGGAGGGTTTCAGTTAAACCTCTGATGCCCACTGGCCTTCCTGTGCCTTCAGCTTTTAACAATCCTTGAGAGCAAAACTCGGGAGATGGGGCAGCACAGAAACCCCCTCCACAAAACCCCCAGAGAGCAGCTCCCACGCAGAGCACGGCCACCCACCCACCCACGCCACCTCCTCATCCCCTCCTAGATGCCCCAAAACCCACCCGACCCACGGGCACACCAGCAATCGCCCATCAATCAGCATTAATCTCAACCTGCCACACTAATGAATAACAAATTAGCCTGTTTCAGAAGACATAATCTGCCTGTGTGTTCCCACCCTGGCCATCACCACAGCAGAAAGGCACCAGAGAGCAATTCTGAGACCAAGCGGCTGTAGCTATTAATAATGAGCACTTTAAAGCTCCAAAGGGTGATGCTGGCCTCCACAAAGAAAGCTCAGCACACCCAGGGATGGTGGGGAGGAGTTCTCATCATCGGCGCTCCCGTCTCCCAAGGGAGATCTGAGTGCAGAGGCAACGGCAGCAGCGCTGGGACTAGGCACAAAACCTCCTGACCTGCAGCCCTGACACCTCCTGTGGCAGAGACACAGCAGGATGGCACGTGAGCTCACACAGGAACATCCACGAGCACCCCAAAGCCACGGCTAAACCAGTCACCTCATGTCTTGCAACACCCTCACATGATGCTTGCCTCTTGGCCCGTACGAGAGGGATGCTCCTGGTAAAACCACTGGAGCCTGAGGTGGGAGAGGTGATGCCTTCTGACACGACAGAAGGAAGCCCAACACGCAAGGTCAGACAGGGGAATGTGCTCAGTGCAGCCCGGGGGGGTCCGTGCACCCCCTTTTTAGCACCCAGGGGCTGGCACTGCTGACACGACAGAAGGAAGCCCAACACGTAAGGTCAGACAGGGGAATGTGCTCCATGCAGCCCAGGGGGGGCCGTGCACCCCCTGTTTAGCACCCACGTGCTGGCACCATGCTGCACACGCCAGGTGAGCCACTGAGGCCTGATGGTGGCACGACAGAGAACATGGCTTTTGCTTTAAGAACACCCAGCCCCTCCTATCTTATCAGCAATTCCTAATCTTAAACCATTCTGTGTCTTCCAGAGAAAGTAAAGACAGAAACCTCAATAAAGATAGAAACCTCAATGGGGAAAAAAGGAAATAAAGCCTGAAAACAAGAGACTCCAGATCTTCAGCTGATCATATTTCTAGCCAAATAAAACAGGTTGCTTAATCCACTTGTTCAGGCTGCTAAAGCTACCAGAACAGCAGAATATATCCCCTTCACGTTAGAGGAAGCTTAAACCAAACATCTTCCAGGCAAGGAGAAAAAATAAATACAAAAAAGGAAAGAATCCGTGCCATAGCATCTGCACATGTCTGAACATAAAGCTTTGAAAACACAGACTGAAGCCAAGTTCTTTGGTAAAACAAGTGGACAAAGCTCCACCCGTGGGCTCCAGCAGAGTTTTGTCTACTTCATCTATCCGTAAACTGGAGATTCGGCTTTGGAGACCATCAGTATTTTCATCTGCCAGCAGTACACCCAACGAGAGCTTCACCTGACAGCACAGCTCTCCAGTCCACCCTCTGCCTCGTCCCTCCCCACACCCTCCATTGATAATTCCATCATTCCCTTCACCCTGACACTGTCCCCAGCTCTGTATGAGCACCCTGACTGCGAGAGGGGCAGGATCACACCTCGAGTGGCTGCACCAAGATGCATGTTTCAAAAAAGACAAAAAGCCCCTGGCTCTCTTCTCCCCCATACACCCACTGAGCACCACGCTGGCGTGGGCTCTCCCCAGCACCTGCCGAGCTGCAAATGCACCTTCAGATACAGGTAAGAACAAGGGCTCCAGAGACCCCAAGTTGTCACAAACCCTGTCCTGCTGCTGGCAGATGGAGGTGGGATGCTGGGGAACCTTGATGCCTACAGAGCTACTGGGCCTCCAAAGTACCACCTGGTGATGCTTGAGGCCAGTGTCCACCCTGCTGGGTGACACTGATGGGCAGGACACATCTTGAGCTCCTCTGTGGGGAGCACGGGGAACGCCTGCCAGGAAAGATGCTTTGGGGAGCCAGGGC
>NW_008611637.1:0-381 GCF_000691845.1 Merops nubicus | reverse complement strand
ACCCCAGTACTAACCCTTGGGAACCACTGCTGTGACTGGCCACCAACTGGACCTAACTGTTCACCACCAGTCTTTGGGCCTGGCTGTCCAGCCAGTGTTTTACTCAGCAGAGCGTATGCCTGTCCAAGCCGTGAGCAGCCAGCCTTGTAAACAGAATGCTGTGGGAAACAGTGTCAAAGGCTTCACTGAAGTCCAGGTAGGCAACATCCACAGCCTTTCCCTCATCCACTAAGTGGGTCGTCTTGCCACAGAAGGAGGTCAGGTTTGTCAAGCAGGACCTGCCTTTCATGAACCCATGCTGATTGGGCCTGGTACCCTGGTTGTCCTGTATATGGTGAGTAATGTCACTCAAGCTGATCTGCTCTATAACCTTCCCTGGCA
>NW_008611636.1:40899-66179 GCF_000691845.1 Merops nubicus | reverse complement strand
TTTAATTTTCTTATTCAAATACCCGATTTTCAATTTTATTTTGACGAGCGTGTGGACAAACTACAGTCCACGCTGCTGCCGCTTCTCCCCCACCTCATTCTGCACCATCACTTCGTTGCATGGAAGGGTTCTGCATGGAGCCTCACGCCCATCCCACCATCTTCACCTTCCCGCGGGTTATGCACCTGCGAGGGGAGAGCAGCTCTTCAGTTTGAGATGGGTTCTTTGCTTTAAACGAAAAAAAAACAGTCAGCCTTAAACAAGGCGGTTTCTTTCTGAAGTGGAGACTGACTTACTGCATAATGAATTAACTAAATCATGTTTGGCTTATGAAATATTAAAGGGTTGGGAATTCTTTACAGCGCTTAACTTAGAATTCTAACTATGAATAAAAATTCCTATCATCACATATCTTTATTATGCCTATCAAGGAGTTGGTGAGAAATAACTCTGAAACTTTTTCTTCTCCAATTTCTGTAGCTGAGGAAGAGGTTAACTTGAGCTTTACTTGCAGTAACAAACTGGAGAGAATATGCAGAAGTTGCCTTCTCCCTCTCTTAACTATATGGCTTATTACAGGTTTTATGTTGTTCTTATGGAGTGCACTGCTCTTGCATGACACAGAGTCTTGTGTGTGTGTCTTTATGCTTCTGACAAATTTTCCTAAAGGACAAAAAGGCAAAAAAATATTAAATATATCATGTAAAAAGCAACTAAGAGTTGTCTCATGATCCTTCTAGAAAAGAAACAAAAAGACTTAAATTCAGTATGCTTGTACTGAAGTATGGTCTTTCATTTATTCTTGCAGTAATAAGCATACATAAAAATGTATTTTAATATACAGGATAAGCAAATTTAAAAAATATTTAAGAGGCAAAGGTTTCCTCCTCTCTGAATGTGTCATTGTGTTTTAGAGTACCTGTCATCCCTTCATGGTTGGGTTGCTTCGTGGTCCATAGTGCTGATGTGGAGGTAAACTTGTTACCAGCAGAGGACTAAAATTGTTCTCCTCTAGATTACAGACTGTAACGATGGCAAAATAAGTGCTTTTCTTTCTTTGATCACCCAGCATAATCTTACTGTGGAGCTAATCCTTAACACAGTGATTTACAGAATATTGACATTGCTAGTAATTTTACTGTCATTAAGCATATTTTATGGTGCAAGACCAGGGGATTCTAATACTCCATCACTTCCTTATCTCATTCAAACATATTTTTAAGCCAGCTGCTACATGTGTACAAAGCAGCACAAGAAATCAGATTAATCTTTTATAAGCACTCAGGTTTGCCACTGGTGCTGACCTGTTCTGGCCCAGTTATTTCTTTCCATAAGAGCAGATATGGCAGATAGTCAGTGGCTTAAAAATAACCGATGTTGACATCTGTCTGTGCACTGGGAGCGAGGAGTCTGCCCTGGGGAGGCACCACAGGGACACCACAGCGTGGCACTGCCAGGGTGAGGGCTGAGGGCTCCGTGGCCTCATCTGCCTTGACCTCCTAGGCTGTCTATCTCAGTGGGAAAGTTTGGGCTCATGTTGTCTGTGAAGGACTTTAGTCCTTTTAAAACTGTCTGTTTGGCCCACTTTGTGACAGCAATTCTGTCTAACTGAAATATCAAATGTTAAGACTCTTTATGTGGGATTTTTGTGTTCTCTTTGCATTTTTTTTTTTAAATCTCATTAATATAGGAAGTCTCAGAATTACCTTGGTGGGTTCTGTTGGGTTTTTTTTTCTTTCTGGTGGTTTCATTCAGCTGCTCTTTTGAGGGGATGAAAGCTTACAGTTGTCTGCTATTGTGATTGCTGTTTCTACCAACAAAACAAAGTAGGTGCTGGGAGAGCTGCTGAAGTCAGGCACAAAATCAATCCTATTTTTTATATTTTAAGTATATTTTCTTTCAGAAAGAAGGTGATTGCAGAACAAATATCTTCATGCAGTATACCTTTAGTAACAGGTGGTCAGTTAAATTTGCTGCTATGTAAGTGTATTTTCTCTGAAATGATCTATAATCCTTGATTTATAAGTCAGAATTCTGCATGTGACTTTTAAGTTCTATTATTTACGTGAGCTGTTTAAGGTGCTTTGGAAGAGGCTGTAAATCCTTACTGAACTCTTTGGCTGCATGTTATTTCAAATGAAAGTCTTGATTAATGGCAAAACAATACTTTGAATATTTACTGTGTTCCCTGTTGCTATACATAACATTCATTTGGAAAAAATTAAAAAACCCCTCTAAGTATTTAACACATTTTTCAAATTAGAACAGCATTTTTCACTGCTGTCCTTTATATACTTTGTTCCAGTGTTCAGCTTGAAGCTGAAGGTTTTTTGGTGCTGGTAATCCTGGCTAATCAGGAGTTAAGTGCCTTAGGACAGCTCAAAAGTCAGGTCCTGAGGATGACTGTGGTGCTGTGAGACTTGCTAATAACATTTTCTCTTCTAGGCTTAAGCAGCCAAAGATGAGTCGTGGATTTTCAGAAAACAATAACTTCCCCTATGACAACAATCAAATGGTTTTGGATATGATCCTGTGTTCCCTAGTTGGTGTCCCTCAGCCTATCAACTGGGACAGTGTGGCAAGGCTAGTTCCAGGATATACATCCAAAGAGGTAAATTTACTAATAAAGGCATTTGTATACTTTAAGCAGTACTTTATGAACAGGAAAATGTCTTTGGAGGAGGGAGGGAAGAGGAGGTTAAACAGGAAAATGTCTTTGGAGGAGGGAGAGAAGAGGAGGTTAAGGTTGTTTTTGGTTTGTTTTTTTTCCTGAAGTAATCGATACATAACTTTGGAGGAGGGAGAGAAGAGGAGGTTAAGGTTGTTTTTGTTTTGTTTTGTTTTGTTTTCCTGAAGTAATGATACATAAAGATTCAAAAATGTTCAATGAGCAGTAGATTTAAAAAAAATAAGTTTTTGTTTCTACCAAACCTGAATGCTGACATGAAGAGATACATTTTGCATTGTATTTTAGTCTAGTTACACGATATAGAATGTTGATAGAACATCTATATGATATAGAATCTTGTTCTATGGTACAGAACAAGAACAAAAATTACTGGAAAGTAAAAGCTGAAAAGTAGAACAAAAAAAAAAAAAAAGTAGTTGTGCTAGCTTCAAATTGCACAATTCAAAACTTCAAATGCCATAGCTGAGATCTTCTTGGAAAGGGTGGCAGTGCCCACTGACCTCATGTAGATTCAAGCATACTTACTAGGAAACCCAAGAACTTCTGTGCTTGACATTACAAATCTAAGGATTTTTCTTTCTTTGTTTGGAATGGAGTTGGAAGAACCCAATACCACCGTAGGCTTAATCCTGCTGGATCAATGAATTTCCAGCTGAAATGCTTACCTTTTTTTTTTTAATAATAATTTTGACTTTTTTATTTCTGGGGGTAAGTAAGCTAAGAGAGGAAACTGTCTTTTTGCCTTTGTGATTCAGCAAAGCTGGAAGAAAATAAGCCAGTGGTCTTAATTTTCTTGCAAACTTAATCAAATGTGTCAGCTGACATTTATAGCATTGCTGTTGGGCATGGCTGTAACCTTGTGTTCAGAAGATAAAAGTGAATGATGGGGAGCAGAGGCTTCTATGGAATGTCACTGCCTTTCAAGGGCTCAGGAAAGTCCTTGTGGAGGGTTCTCTGCTGTTCACTTTTCAGTTTGCAGACAGTACTGTGCTCATTAAGCAAATAAAATATTTATGAAGTATCAGTGAGCTCTCTCCTCATATTAATTAAGATAATATGATTGATCAGTACATCTCTGATGACTCTGTTTTAAAAGACAAAATGTCTCACATATGGGGAGCCCCTGTTTAAGGCAAGTGAGTAAATGTACACCCATGCTTTTATCTATCTGCTGTGTATAGTAGACTGGCCTGGTTACAAATGTGAGCCAGTGCATGACTCTCAGAAGGCTGTCACTGTGTGCACCTCTCCCAAGGGGGTGGGTGGCATGCAGCAGTGTTGGCTCAATCCAAAAGAAAGAAATAAACCCAGCTGCTTGAATGGAGCCAGAGCAGCTGTGTCCCAGGAGGATCACCTGTGGAATTAAGGAGTAAATTACCTCTATGTGTAAATTCCCTGTGAATTGCTGAACCAAACCAATGACTGTCGTTGTATTGAGACAAATTTACAACATGGAAACACTTCCTGGTTCATCAAAACAGGGAATGGAAAGTTAATAAACTACGGTGGAAACCAAAGCAGAATGGAAGTCATGAAGTAAAATAATAATAATAATGAACCAATTGCTGTAGTGACTTTTAATAATATTTGGCAATATTTACATTAGAAGAACTTGTTACAGAGTGAGAATTTAAACTCTCCCCATAACTTTCTCTTTTGAAGACTTGGCTTAAAAATCAGAGGGTTTAGGAAATAAGATAGAATCTGTTTCAACCTTTATTTTTTTTCTCTTTCTGTTAGAGTATTTAATTATGGGCAATCTTACTTATTTTACTGCATATTCATGTACTTTCCTGATAGCACCAACTTAAACAGGAAGCGTTACAAGTTGATATGAAACTGTTCACGTGCAAAAGATATGAAATACAGTATCTGTCTCAAATGATAGTTCTTAAACATGTGCTGAAAGCTAGTGCTTCATTGTCCTATCGTTTAATCTTGTGACAGTGTGCAAAAAGGTTTGATGAACTAAAAAGCAGTGGAAGTTCACCCATTGACAACCAGTATAATCCCCTGATGGCCGCTGGTGGGAGTCCTGTGGAAACTTTAGCTACGTACATCAAATCCTCCTTGCTCCATACACAGACAGAGTTTCAGGAGCCTGCTCTTGGGCAGGATTCCATTACTATCACTGGTATGTTTTCAGTCCTTCTGAAATATATTGGCTTTGATTCTAACCAGTATGTGCATGCTTCTCTGTCCTGAGGGGTAAGTCCACCCAGGAGTAGTAGTTCATCTCTGAAAAAGGGAAGTTAAGTATAAATATAATGCATACATGAAGTAGCTTTCAATTCAGCTGAAGAATTGATGCCTGTTCAGATATTTTTAATGCTTGTCCTTGCAAAAGGCAGAAATCCTTACACTGGATCCTCTGTTTAGGGTTTTTGATAAGGAGAGGAATTACTCCCGTTTTATATCCTCAGTGCTGTACTGCTAAACATACAGCCATTTGCAGTCACATTAAGCTGTGTTACCAAGATAACTGGAAAGTTTTGTGTGTAAAGCTGCAGAAGGCTGAGCAGGTGATCCCTTGAGGGCAGAGCCTTCTCTCCCAGCCAGGAGCCCTGCACTTGCCATGCTGCCTGGTGGCAAGATGGCTTCATAGGAGTTGAAGCTACTTTCTGATGCAAGACAGGCTTGCAGTGACTTATAATGATCCTGTGGCAGAAGAGGTCCAGTCCTAACAGTTGAATTTCAGTCACAGCACAATTAAGTGTTGTTAACATTTGCTTAAATGCTTCTCCTGTAAGAAGTTGTAACTACATGTGTGCTAGTGATACATTGTGGACTGAGATGTTTTCCGCTCCTTGTAGGACTTGGTAAGTGTGTTGCATGAGAAATTTGCTTCAGTAAAGGATTTCTGTGTTAAAAATTGAGAGGACTGTGAAGTATTTAAGCAAAATAAGATGTTGAAGCATGATGTCCTTCACAGTGCTGCAGCTTTCTAGTTGCTGTTACCTTTGCAGAAGAAAAACTGTTTGACCTTTGCTGGAGGTCAAATAAAATGGTTTTCATAACTCTAATCAAGAGGTGATATTTGAACACTGTATATGGAGTATCTACACTGAAAATGCTTCAAATTACTTTTCAAATATGTTATTGTTCCATGCATGATGTGGAATAAATGCTCCTTACACCCACAGGCAGCTACTTAGAAGATTAGTAGCTTCCCAGTAGGCAGTTAACAAGCTCACTCAGCTTACAGAACTCTTTACAATTAGTGCATGTTTTCTTTTTAACAGTGTAATACAGGTAATGAGTATTAATGCTGTTAAGCACCTTATTGTTTCCTTTGATGAGATCCTAGCCTGACATTTTTCTCTTTTCTTTGTGACTTTGGATAAATCATTTTCTCTCTCTATGTGTAATTTGTTGATATGAAATTAGGATAATAAATCTTTTTCTCAGGGGCTTTAGTGAACTCAGCTTATTAATATTTGCAAGGTACTTCTCTATTTCAGAACTGGGGATCTGAGAAAAGTCTATTATAAAATGTTTTTTAAGTGGATTTATTCACATCTGCTTATTGTTAGGATCAAAAATTTGGGGCCTGTTTGGATTTGTTTGTATACATGAGTAATAGGAAGAAAAAAAAAGGCAATCAGACCAAATTCATTTTGAGCTGGATTCTGGTTTTGGCTGAATTATAAAAGCTCATTTATTATTTGATAATTATAAGGCAAACTGCTGTCAAGTCCCTCTGAATGCATAGTGTGGCAGTAAAGAAGCATGTAGGATAGCCTTTTACCCAAAGTATTTATTAATAACTTTCAGAAGTCTATCTATAGACTTTGAGGGGAAGGAAAAAACCAATAGGAAGCAATGCATGGTGACGTTCAGCTATCCCCTTTAATTTGGCTGTGCTGCATATTCTTGCCAGCATTATTTCCTTTTCATTAATAAATAACTTCACTTTGTTCAAAATAAACTTCTTAATATTTGCAGACAGAACTTCTCTATGCATTTTTTTTTCCACAGGCCCTTCCTTTAAAATGCTCCCCTTACCATGCTTTCAAAATCTAGGACTCCAGCCATGGCTGTTCTAAGGCTAGCCTGGGTCCTCTGCCTGCAGTGGAATGGCTGCCCAGCCCTTTCCAAAGTTTCCCTAGGGCCTACCTAGTAAATCTTCCTCTTTTATGGACTATATTCCTCCTTTTAAAGCCTTACTAAGAGATAATTGTGCAAGGCCTTAAGCTTGTTCTTTGGAGAACATTTGTTTCTTCTGCTTTTGGTGTGGTGATAACTCTGCTTTTCTCAAAGGGGTAACTACTGTGTTTTGGACTGTATTGAGCTTCCAGATTGCTTTTGGTGTCAGTCTGCTGTAGTTATGCAGATGTAAGATGAAGAGGAGGTCTATCTTAGTCTTCTCCAGAGTACATTACATGAGGAAGATGCTTCTGGAACTCTTTTTCCTAGAAATCTGAGAGCAGGGAGTAAGTGTGGAAAATCACAGTCTTATGGGTTTTCACCAAGGGAGAGAGATATGATCCCTCTCATTATTTAAAAAGCAGTATTGAAGTTTCAGATTGCAGTGATCTCTTCACCACAGCTGGAAAAGTTATTCAAGGTCTGAATGCTGGGGTAGTCTTCAACTCTTGACCCAGGACTCGCTGGCTTTGGTGACCAGACCTGCTGGACTTCACTGGGTTTCTGTCCAGGTTCCACTGCTTCTAGTGCATTTCTGAAGTTAAAATATTTGAACTAAAGCAGAGCTGTCCTTATTTTTTCCTGGAATAAGCTCTGTGATGTAGTTGTAGGACTAGACAAATCATGGTCTGCTTTATTTGAGCATTGTTTTATATAATCTGCTTTAAGCCATGTGTGTGAGAAACTTGGCAAGGACACTTCTGAAGGGACTTCTGTTTGGAAGCAGCTTGTTTCCAAAGCTAACACATTATGGATAAGTAGTGGAGTTAGTCTCGAGTTGCTCTATCCTGGCAGCAGGGCTGCCTGAAACCAGGAGGTTTGATGTGGCAGAGATTTAACACCCACGTCCCACAAAGCTGACAAGGAGAGCTGGAGGGATGGACTGCAGAAGGAAATGCTGAAGGCACTGTGTGAATCTTGCTGCTCTGTACTGAGGCAGGACTGAGCTGGGTTGGCAGCCAAGTGTCCAGGCAAGCCAGCAGTGCTGCTGGCTGAGTTTCCAGTGCCTGCCCTTCAGAGCAGGAATTCGGATTATCTGGGAGCTCTTTTAGCAAGTTTGTTGCTGGTTGTGTAACATTGCTCCTCCATGAAAGCTATACTTCAGCTGCCTTCCCAAGGTGCTGAAGAGCAAATGGTCAGGCACTTTTGTTCTAATGCAGCCTTTCTTTTGGTTACATTTAAGGAAGGCCCAGCATGACCTCCACAAGGAATTGTTCTTCAGAATCTGAGAAAGGTCCTGTGCATAAAGGTGGAGAAAGTGCTGACGAAAGCCAGGGGTAAGATGGTCTTTGTGTGGTTGTTACCTAGGGGATTATAGAACTGGCAGAAAGATGTCTGAATTGTTTTTTTTTTTCAACCATCACAAAGAAAACAGCTGGGAACATCCTAATAAATGCTGTAAGAAATTTTGAAACTTTACATTGCTACAGAAATACTAGGAGTGGATTTGAGAATTTCTTATGTGTGACGGGGAAAGCTTATTTGGGAATCTGTCCATAGTGCTCCTCTGAATTATTGATCCCTGCTGTGGTGAGAGTGGGAAACAAAACCTGAATTTAAAAAGAAGTGAAACAAGATTGGTGCTCAATAACATTTTAATTAAAAAATAATTATATCCTGTGAACACAGATTTGCCCTATGTAAAAGTGGGAAAAGAAAGCCATAAATGAAAAGTGCAAGTGAAAAATTTTACTATGAATTTAAATAGCCTTGCATGTCCCTGTTTTTCATGCTATCACATAAGGACGAGTTCTCTGTGTAATTCAAATAGTATCCCTAAAAAGCTAGTGACAAAACATTGAGGGCTGGGGCTAGAAATTTTCTTTCTCTTGTCCCTTAGCAATTAAATCACATTGATTACGTGTCAGAGGATATGCATCTGTGTCTGTCACCTGACAATAGTTTGTATTAATAGTTAATAACTGCAATTTGTTTTCCTTCTATTAATAAAAGCCTGTTAGTGACATCAGTGTTGCAATGTGTGATCCAGATTTGGGGATGAGATCTTTGTTGATTGGGTCTGGTGTTCTAATTGGCTGACGGTCCCGATTCAGTTTGTGGTTTATTCTCTTTTTTGAGGCCAAATATGGTGATCCATGTGTGCGACGAAGCAAAAAACCTCAAAGAAGATTTTGTGTGTCCTCGAGACCTTCTGATTTCAGAAATGAAATACTTTGCTGAATACCTGTCAGTGGATGCCCAGCGCTGGGAAGAGGTGGACATTTCAGTGCACTGTGATGTTCACATCTTTGACTGGCTGATAAGATACGTTAAAAGGAACATGAAAGATTCTGAAGCTAATGAAATGCCCACTTTAGGTAAAAGAAAGCGTGTAGATAATTTGTAGTAGATTTGTTATGTTCTGTACTAATGGAAGATTCATGTTTTTGATGTAGTTCAGCCTCAGTTTCTTTGTTTCTGACTGTGACACAAGCTTGTCATCTATTAGAATTTCTAAGTGTTGCTTCAGAGATCTGCTGGCCACTAGAGCAGATGTCTCCAATTTGTCTGGTGTTTTTAACTAAGATTCTTCAGCCCTCTTCTGAACAAGAACCGAGTGGTAGTTTTAAAATACTGATCATTGTTGGTTTTTGTTTCCTCTCTGCTCTCCATGGGTGCAATTGCAGTAATTTCCAAAATTTCAGTGCATTTTGATAAAGTGGTAGAGTTGCTTCAGAGATCTGCTGGCCACTAGAGCAGATGTCTCCAATTTGTCTGGTGTTTTTAACTAAGGTTCTTCAGCCCTCTTCTGAACAAGAACTGAGTGGTAGTTTTAAAATATTGGCCGTTGTTGGGTTTTGTTTCCTTTCCTCTGCTCTCCATGGGTGCAACTGCAGTAATTTCCAAAATTTGATACAGTGGTAGAAGAATTTCTGCCTTGGTGAATTTGAGATAAGTCAACTTTTTATGAGCCTTTGCTACCATGGTTTTTAAAAAATATAAATGAACCAAGAGAATAATTTGCAATGCAAAGGTTATGTTGAACAAAGTCTCAACTGGGTGTGATGGCTACAGATGGAAGTTAAATCTTGTCATGTAATTGTTTAGTAACTGTGTCCTTGTGAAGCCACCTTTCCCAGTTTGTATAAATTCCAGTTTGATATGGTTGTATTCTGGACACCTGAATGATAAACCAAAACTTTGTTTCTTGAGATGGAAAGGCTTTACATACTGGAAGATGGAATGACAGGTCAATTGGTAAAATACTACTTAAAACAGGTACTAAATATGCAGAGGGAAGGATGTGTTATGAAGTTATCAAAAGAATTTCTGTAAAACAACCCTTTTTCTGTTGCCTTTTAGAACCATCAAATGTCATCTCAATTCTCATTTCTTCTGAGTTTTTGAAGATGGATTCCTTAGTAAGTATTAAGAAAGAAAAATTCTCTGCCATAAGGGCACAGTTAATTGCAAGGTATCTAACAGCTTTTTTTTTATGCTTTGACTATTATATAAACAGATGATTCAGTGAGAACGTTTTAGGAATTTTACCACCTTTCTTGTTCAATGTTGTAATCTAATATTTGCAGAATCTCAATGCAAGGAAATTTACAGAGTAAGGTATTTCTAAGTGTGGTAGTGAGATCGTGGATTTGCTTTCTGATGACTAGAGTAATGACAGTATCTGACTTTGGATAGGTTTTATCAATACATTATTAATGAAGACTTTTGTCTTATATCCTTTTTCCTTCTGCAATTTAGGATCTGGTTCTCCAGCTCTGTAAAAGTAATATCTGTGGACTCATTTGTTAAAATGTTTGTCAAAAGTTCTGTCGCTGGAGTGATGCACAATGAAATCCACAGTGAGCATTAGCTGTTTCAGTTGAGATCCAGGCAATACCATGTATCCTGTGTGCTGTGGTTTTCTGTTTACAAGCAGCTGAAAGGTACCACTCGTTGAAGGCAAAACATTTATGGAGTTGTATTTTGGTCTGTAGAAACCTTTTGGAGAAGAGCATAAGGTAACTCAGAGTTGTGTTAGTTCAAGTCACCTTTAGGCAGTCTGATACTTGTTTTTTTAACTTTAAGTTGAACTGAAATAGTTTTGCAAAACACCACACTTAAAATTTTGAAGCAATTAGTACCTTTTTTGTCTAGAATTTTGTCTAGAATATAGGTTTATCTAGAATTCCTTAACATTGTTTTTAATGTTTCTGTTTTTTCCTAGGTAGAAAAATGTATTCATTATTGTCACAAAAATATGAATGCTATTGTAGCCACTCCATGTAACATGAATTGTATCAATGCTAATCTTGTTACACACATTGCTGATCTCTTCACACACAATGAAGTGGAAGAGCTGAAGGACAAGAGAGACAAATTTAAGAGGTAATTTTTTTTTTCCCTGTAATATGCCACAGAAGTGCTTTTGGGCTTTTGGATCTTTTTCAGAACAGCTAAGACACCTTGAGGTTTGAAGTGATGTGTATACAACTTATAGTCTCATATCAGGTATCTTTCACACAAAATACCATGAAGTGACTTCAGAATTTGATATTAAAATTATGAGCAAAAGGAAAGAGCTTTTAACAGCAAAGGAGCAAAAGGAAAGGCCACACTAGGAGTGTGGCATGGGCAAATTACTCATGAATTCTTAGATGGGAGCCAGGGTTAGCATAAGGAACCTTCTATGGGATGACATGCTCCTAATTCATAGAGAATGGTTTGGCTTCAGCATCCTGTGGACTCTGATGTTTAGACAGAGAAATTAGGATGGCTGGAAGGCTGAGCAGTTGTGATGGAGTAGTACTACATACACAGGGACTCCAGCTGGGGCAGTATTGAGATAAGGGCAAATTACTGGAGGGCAGACTGACAGACAAGCAAGGTAAAAGTAAGAAAAGATCTTAATCTGTAGAGATAAAGACATTATAACTTTTAGAATTAAAGTTAGGTGTAACTTCACCAAAGTATTCATTAATAAAAGGTCTTTTTTTCTACCTTTAATAAAAGTAGAAGTAGGGAGTTTATTTTGGCAAGCAACATAATAAATGGGAAAAAAAGGGGATGTTTTTCCTCATATATGTGTAGAAATAAGAGATGACCAGATCAGGAACCAGTTATTCAAACAGGTTAAAGAAAACTCACATTAAAAGCTAGATTCTGAGAGAAATATGCTGACTTATCTTATCATCAGAATATAATTAGTAGTCTCACTAGACATAAAACAATTTTCAGTTTTTTTTCTAATGGGTAAGCTGTGTTGCTGTCATTAATAGTAAACTTTTCTGCAAGAAGATTGAGAGGCTGTTTGACCCAGAGTACCTAAATCCAGACTCTCGAGGAAGTGCAGCAACATTGTACAGGTACAGTCATCTTACATTTCTGTTCCACTTGCAAGGACAGTCCCTGTGTTTTGTCCCTGCTTTTACTTTGGTACTTACTTTCTTTTTTCTTTCTTTTTTTCTTTTTTTTTAATAATCTAGGTGTTGTTTATGTAAAAAGCTGCTAACTAAAGAAACTGAAAGAAGAATTCCTTGTGTACCAGGAAAAATCAACATAGATCAACATGGGAATATGGTCTATATTCATATAAGGTAGTGAATAGATATTTAAAATGTTTCTTTAACTGGATGATTTTACAAAATACTTCACATTTAGGAATTATCAGATAATCACTTTACAAAATGAAATCACAGATGTGTGAAGAGCAGGATGAAACATCTCAACTTCTTAAACTACCTAGCCAAAAATGAAAAAAAAGGGGGTGAATATAATGTTGTACTTCTGAATTCTTTCAGCAGTGTCTCTGCTGAAGGGAAACAGAAAAACTACAGCCATGATTACTGGGAGGCTATTTTGGGTTGTACTGCCTTAAAAAGAAAATACTCAGCTAATTCTTTTATCAAAGGATTTTAAGATATGGGTAGTTGCCAACAAATTAAGTTGAAGGCTGCACTGCTACAAGATTTGTTACTGAATGATAGATCAACCTCTCCCAGCAAAGAAATGCTAAAGAGGATTTTCTAGACTGACTTTACACTGGCAAATTGAATAGCCTACTTAAAGACTGCTATAAATAAACTTTTGCCAGTTGTTTTTCTGTTCTGAAGTATTTGTTAGATGCGTTTGGCACAAATGTTTATTTCAGTTCTGTCTGATCCCTGATTCTGTTTGATCCATGTTTGTGAACTGCTGGATTCTCTTCTTAATGAAGATGTGTTTCATCAGCTGTAGTTCCCTCCTTCCCCACATGCCTTCTTTAAGGAAGACGGTGGGAAATTAATAAGAGGAGACCTCTCTATCAGATCTAGTTTGTTCAGAACAGCCAAAACACAGTTCCATATCAGCTTCCAAGGTAACACAGTTATCTCCTACTAGTAGTTCCAAGTTGTGGATTAAGTTCTGCCTAAAAGTCTAAATAAAACTGAATCTTGCCTTGTCCTGACCTATTAGGATGATTGGTGATTAGCCCCAAAAGGTTCATTAATTGTATTACTTAAGCTGACTGTGTGTAGCTGCTGTGCAATTCTTAGCATATGAATGTGCAGGGTTTTAAAGTTACTCAAGGGATTATTTAGGTTCTGATTATTTGCCTTGTGGTGCTTGTGGTTGCTTTTGCACACAGAATCCATTTACTGGTCCTTAGCTGAAGTGACGCTGGCCACTAATGAGCTCAGGCTTATGAGCTAACACAAGCCTCTCTTTGATAATTTAAAAATAGGTTTATATTTAGTGGCCTTTTAATGGTGCCTAGAACTAACTTCCAGTTGGAAGTCCTGCTCACTTAGTCTGGATTAGATGTATATATGATAAAAAAGTGGTTTGAGCCAGGGCTTAAAACTGTAGGAAAACAGGATCTGGTCTTTCTGAACATAACAGGCACCAGTGCAATTTGCATATTCTGAAGAAATATGCATCATTTTATCACTAGGAAGGAACAAAGCCTGTATTTTTAAGACCAGAAGTCTCAGATACCTTTATTTGTCAAAAGAGATGGTCTTATATTTTGAAACTGTCTTAACTGAGTAGTTGATGCTGTGTGACAGATACATAGAAACACTTTATGTTGGCTTTTAAAATAAATAAAGTAGAATGGCAGTACATTGTTTCTGTAACACAAGATAATGCTTTAAAGACAGAAAACTCCAATATGACTGAACTTGTTTGCATGTGCATATTTTGATTTCTTCTTCTATTCTGTGTATTCCTTTTTTTTCTCTGTTTTATGGTGGTTCTGACTTCCAAAAAGCTTGTTATATATCTTAGCTTATAAACCTGCAGTATATGGAGCTTGAAGTGAATCAAATTGGAATTCTTTCTTATTAGTTAGTTTAGAATGTTGTGAAAGAATATGGGCTCCTGTCACAGTCTGAATTTAATAAAGACTGCCCCACATTGTATCCTTCCTGTTCTAAACCCTTCCACAGGCCTTTCACCAGTGAAGCATGTGTTGGTCTGCTCCTTCTCCACTTCACCTTTCTGGCTGCAGGATCAGAACAGAGTTATGACCATACAACCTGACCTTTTGCTTTTCCAGAGACAAAACCTGGGAAGTTCATGAGTACTTGATTGGCCTTCACGAGGAGCTGAAATCTTGGCGGGATGTCTATTGGCGTCTCTGGGGGACTGTGAACTGGTTGCCCTGCTCAAGATGTAACCAAGTCAGTATAATTTCACTTACCAGTAGGTAGCTCGTTGTGGGTGACTTGGGGGATGAGGCAGGGATTAAAGCAGTTGGGAGAATGTATGGCAATAAAGCTTTGTGTATGTTTGTATGCAAAATGTTGGCTTCCATAGGTAACCTTGCCTCTTGCTCTCTCTCTTTTTACTCTACCGTAGTCTTTCCTGTGCACAGAATTCTCCCATTGCCAGTACCACTCTCAGCCAGTTCTTTATCCAGGTGTAGCAAGTGCTCTGGGCTCCACTGGGACAGGAGTATATCCCTGCTGTAACCAAAAAGTACTTCGGTTTGATCCTACAGCCCTCCCAAAGGTACTTCAACACTAGCACTCTCTTTTGAAAGAGCATAACACGGGGCAGGGGAAGCAACAGTGGGCTATGAAAATAGATCTCTTCCAAAATAAGGATTCTAAATAGTTGTGGTTTCCCAAGGCAGGGCAGGACCTTGGGACACAAGAATTCAAAAGCTGATCTTTTGTTACTGAACTTAGTGACATCAGTTCTTCCCATTAACTTTTTGTTTGTTTGGATTTTTTGGGTGTATGTGTGTCGCAGGGCTGCGAAGTGATGGATCACATGGTTGATTTGCCTTCAGGAAATGAAGATGGGGATGATTTGCCATCTCAAACTACTAAAATATTGAACGATCTGCTTCACCACAGAGATGTTATTGTTGTTCCTTTCACCAAGGATGAGAACAGGTAAGAACATTGTATTGTGTTTACTGAATTAACTTGGCCTTCAATACTGACCACGTGTGCACGTCACATTTGATCTCTCTCCCATTTCAGAACAGGATGTGGGACTTTTTAAAGGTAACTTATTTTTGATTGTTTAGTTGGAAATTGAGAAGAGAAAAACAAATCCTTCTCCCTTTACATGTACTTTTTCCTTTTACATTTCAAGCACACATTTAGTCATCTGTCCTCTGTAAGCATTCACTTCCACCTTTATATTTTAATGGATTGTTATCAAACTATTATGTGGCTGACTTGAGGGTCTGTCTTCTCTTGATACATGAGGAGTAAAGAGAGACTAATTTTAAAGTTGTGAAATAGAAATATTTATTTTTGTGTCACTTCTTTCTTAAGTGATTCTGGTATTGGGCTCTGTGATGAGAAAGGCATCGAATGTGATGTGCTTGTAGAACCAAATACACCGTGGGGACCTAAAACTGGAGAAATCAATGCTGTGAGTGCTGATGGGGTTTTCTTCTGCTTTTTTTCTGATAATGAGGATTCTTACAAGGGTCCTTTGAAGAATTCATTAGACAACTTTTAATAAAAACAAAATCCAGACATTGTTAGAGGAGGGAGTACCCTGCTGAGAGTTGCAGGATAGCATAGGCACAAAATATCTGGCTGGTGAAAAGGAAAAGAACTTTTACCATGTCTGCTGGAAATATTTCTGTATATCAAAGGCAATTCTCCATATGTCTATGCTTCCCACCCCATTCTGAAACTGGTGATATTTAAGGACCCAGTCATACTTTAAAATACATCATGTGGCAAATGTTTTAATAACTGATGTTTTTGTTTTGTCTGCTGATGTATCTGGGTATGTCCACATGACTTTTGTAAGTCTGTGAATGAAGAATAGTAACTGGAGTTGTGTTTTGGTTCAAGTTCTTTTGTTGTTGTTTTCTTGTTTTGTCTTTTCCCAAGATGTAAGATCTTACTTTGCAGAACTATGATGCATGGATATTGCTATGTGTATGTCAGGTCAACAGAGATACTTTCTAAAGCAAGTTTAGGGAGACTGTTTATAATCCACTGTTCATAAACGGTGGTTCCCAACCTGTTTGAGGTTAGTCATTCCATCAAAGTTTGTTGTTAAAGGTAGGAGTAGACCTTCTAAGAGCTACCATTGTAGGTTGCTGTACTAGAACATGCCACTCCTAGTTTTCAGACTTTAACTTTTTTAAAATTTGAATTATTATTAGTTCTTTAACTTACATCTTTCTTTCTCTTTCCATGACTACAGTTTCTTTCTCTGAAGAACTGGACTTTACAGCTGGTTAGTAAAATATTTTGTTCATAATTTTAAGTATTTGGTCTTCTGCACTGGCAGAGAACTAGAGTTCATTTTTGTCTAATTTTCTAATTAATTTGACTGAAATGTATTTTCTTACTTTTGCTCTAATTTGAAGGTTGTAGTATAGCAACACTTTCTGCAAGAAAATATAAAGTGTGTGTGAAGTACTAGTATGGCCTGAATAAAAACTAAAAATGCTGTTTAAATGTGTTTAGAAATGACACACAAACAAGAGACCAACATGGCATGCCTCAGTTCCTAGTAGTTCATTAGGCTGAAAGAAATGTAAATAATCAAAATCAGAGTCTTTTGAGTGTCTGTCTTTTTGGTTGCTTGTCTGAGATGTTTAAGAACAGTAAGACTGTTCTTCTTGCAAAAACACGATTCCTAAACTTTTTCAACTTGCAGTCCTTGTTAAGACTGATCATTTCACATGGATAACTGAGCAGTCTTTATCACTTACTCTAGAAGATTTATGTGTGTATATTCTAACAACATCAACATCACAGTCCTTATTATTTTCATTATTTTGTACTAGTCAGGAACCATTCACTGTGACCCATCTGTGGCAATAGTGGAACCTGTAGTTTGTGATGAGGTACAAGAGATAGAAGGGGAAAAAAAAGGTAGGTATTAGTGTGGGTTCACAAAAAAAGCCAAGCAGATATTCCAGTTGGAATAAATGATGAATGCAGATAGCTGTGGTGGACGTAATCTGTGTGTATTTGTAGTGCACTGTGATATTCATGCTTTGTGGTATTTCATTACCAAGCATCTCAGGAATTTCAGGCAGTTTGCAAGATGCAGCAAGCCTCCACAGAACCTTTGGTAAACTTGTAGTTTCCTGTATTCTGTGATTATGTGCCAGCTCAAACATTAACTACCACACTGTAAATTTTCTTATTAGAAAAAATAATACAGCCAGCAACACACTGGATATTAAACACTGAGTCACACAATAATACAGGCTGGAAGGCATCTCTGGTGATCATCTTATTTCCTCCCACTCTCAAGGCAGGGCCAGCTTATAAATTAGATGCAACTTCAATGTCATACCACTTTGCTCAGGGTCACACCCAGTCAAATCTTGAGTAGCTCTGAAGATGGAGGTTCTACAGCCTTTCTGGGAAACCTCTTCCAGTGTTTGACTGCTTGGAAGAAACATCAATAAAAATATTTATCAAAACATTCTAAGAAAAGACTTGAAATTACTTTCTTATCATTTGAGAATCATTTCTCAGGCCTAACTGCACACAGTTACTTCACTAAGATGTGGAGCTGTGTTTGAAGTCAGCTCCTTCAAGACAGATTTAGTGTATCATTTAATGGAAATTGAACCTCTGTTATTGTCTGTGGCACTTTCCTCCTGTTGATTAGAAACAGCAGTCGTTGTTATCTGAGGAAGAGGAGTATACCACTGGCTCGGAGGTCACAGAGGATGAAGTCGGGGATGAAGAAGAAGTCTGCAGGAAACCAGGTACAAGTCTCCACCATCATCCTCCCTAGAATTTAGAGATAGGGATTCAAGGCAGCAGAATTCTTCTGTGAGCAAATTTTAAACATTAGGCTTTTTAAAAATAAAAGATAATGTTACTTGAATTTTATTTCTAGTTTTATTGTGTGAAGTGACAAATTGCCTCTCTGCTCAGTGCCATCAAAAGTCACTGGAAAATGAGGAGAGCTGCAAATATTCATGTCTGAGGTGTCCTCGGAGTTGATCAAGGCTGTATTTTGCAGGATACAAATTACTTTTATGAAGTTTCTAATAAATAATATTGGAAGAAAAGGCAGTAACTACACAACTACATTTTTGCATGCTTTTTGTGCAGATTATTCACTGGTTGCATAGTGGAATGACTGGTGAATGTGGCTAGAATTGTGTCTGCATTGAAAATAACCTCCACATGATCTAGAAAGATTTTTGGTTTTGGTTGGTTTGGGTTTTTTTGGTGGGGTTGGGTGGTTTTTTTAGTATAATAAATTGTTTAGAACAATGGAAAGCCAAAAAGCAGTTTCTCCTTTCCACCCTACTCATGAGTCATTTGAACACAGGCGGTTCTTTGTTCTTCTTGTCTTGACTCCAGATTTTGCAGTTTAAATTAAAACTTGTTTGGTTTGGTATCACTCAGAGCTTGTTGATTGAATTCATATGGTCTAAGATGTAGCTTCTGCTTGCACTTACAATTTTACAACAGAAAAACTCTGCTGTTCTGGGTAACCACTCTAAGTTTTAAATGTGTACTGGAGTTCCTGTACAGTTCTCATAGAAAAATGTTTCTGTAATCTTTGTGTATGAGCATGTCTGCTACACTAACAAAAGGAGATTGGCCTGTTCACTTACTCTATTAGAAAGGAATAGAGGGGGAAAGTTTCTTCTGTGTCTATGTAGTTAAGAAATTGCAAGTATCTGTGATGGTGTGAGTGGATGTTCTTTCAATTAGCAGGGAGAAAGGAGAAATCAAAGAAATCCTACAAGCACCCAAAGAAAGTGGTTTCTTCACCTAGTGTTCAGAAAAAGGAAAAGGCATCTGAGAAGGTAAAATCAGAGCTGTGAATTCAGCCTCTTTGGTGGATTGAATAATGAGAAATTCTCTTAAGTTTTGGACTTGATCTTAAGACATACTTAATATGGGTTTTTTTCTTGGATAGTCAAGTTCCCGAGATGCATCTCCATTCATGTAAGTAATTCTCCAAGTCCTTGAGAACATATTTTGGCATGTCCTTTTTTGTAAACTGTTTCTGATAATATGGTGTGCATCTCTTTTTTTTTTTTCTAACCAGTGTGAGTGTGCAGCAGAACAAATGGGATGCCTCCAGGTCACTGAGATTCAACCAAGATGCTCAAAGAGAAGATGGTCTGTTCTTGCATTAGTTTAGCTTTCATAAAGTTGATATTATGCAAAGAAAATTATTCTTTCATATAAGAAATGACTCATTTTCTTCAAATATAGCAACTTTAAAACCTTTAGGTGGAGTTTAATCTCAGATATAGCACTGGGGTTTTGGATACCATTTTTTAATAGTTGCTTCTCATTTGGAAAAGAATAGATTTCAATTAGGCTAATTGTTAGTCATCTTCTATATCCAAACCACACAGCAATCTCAGACTCTTCCAAACTGTAGAAAAGTATTTATGCAGCTGAAAATGTTACTTCAGGACTTGATTGGCATTTATTAGCAATCTCATCTATTGTAGAGGAGAAAAAAAAATGTTTCTGATAGGAAAATGGAAAGAAAACCCACCATATAAAACTGTACATCATAGTCATGCACACAGATAGAAAAATAAAGGGGCAGCATTGGGTCTACTGTCTTGGAAAATATTGAAAAGGAGTTCAAAGTTTGCAGGAAAAAAGAAAACAATGCATTTTAAGTGTGTGCTAGCATGGTTTATGCTCTTGATTTGGAATGCCAGCACATAACCTGCACAGATTATAGTTGTGACATCTAATGACTATGTAAGTATGTGAATATTTTTTCCTGCCTCCCCTCCTCTGGCATTTGTTATCTGTGCAGATAAACAGAGATAAACATTCACTTCTATTTCCCAGTCTTTCTGACTAAAAATATTCAGAATTCTATTCATTTGTTCCACATTTTTAGTCTCTCCCAAGACTCTTTTGCATTTTTACTGTTTTGAAAACCTCTGCCATGGATTTTGATCTCAGTGTAGTGCCTCAGGCTGATTCTAGTATCTGCCAAAAATGCTGCTGAATCCACATTATACATTAGGATCTAGGATCTTCGTTGCTCAAGATATTTATACGAGCTGAAAAGCAAGCTACAAATAGAGTATCACTGAAGTGTGCATCTAATTCTTCTCACTTTGTATTCAGTAGCAAGGAAAACCTCTTAAGTATTCTTTCTTATTTCTGACAGATCAGAGAAGAATGTCTGAGATTACAGGGCACTTAATAAAAATGAGACTGGGAGACCTTGATCGCATCAAGTCAAAAGACAGCAAAGAAGTAAGATTTGTCCTGTCCACAGTGTACAATTACAGAATTGAAGTGAGCCTTGGTAACAAGAGTATGAAATGCAAATAAAAATACCATCTGTGCAATACTTCAGCTGAAGAACTGAATCCTATCCATCTTCACTTTGTTTCAAGCATGAATTTTCTTGGGAAAATTAGCTTAAAGTAATTGAAGTTTGCTGCCTTTAAAAACTGGGCATGGAAAATAGGATGGGTTTATAAGGTTTCAGTACTGGGTTGTGATAATGAAGCAAAGTATGCCATAGATTTTGCTGAATATTGATGATTATTATAATAAGTCACTGATTAAATAATGGAATAATGTTAAAACTTGCTTTTATTTTTTTTCCCCTGGTTTCCAGTATGCAGGAGGCATTTATTCTAGACTTGAAGCTCAGATAAAGGCCTCTGCGCAGGTCAGTGCACGACAGAACAATGCTGAGAAGAATGCCAGGTAAGATTCTAAAATAAAAGGAAAAAGCAGAACACAGATTTTGGGGATGGGCTGGAAACTTCAAATATGTTGTCAGAGAAATTTTTTATGGGTTTTATTTCTGTCAAAACAACAACAAAAAAAAAACCATGTGACTTTCTTTCTGTAGGATTAGTGATTTCAAAAGAAGATCGTTGACGTCACAGTTCTTTCAGCTTTGTATGATTGTGTAGTTTGTGGGTATAGATATCCTGGCAGAAAAGCAACTTTCTCAGCAATGATGACCTTTTTAACATGAAAGTAATTACAAACAAATACTGTACTAGAGAGCTGATACATTCAAATTCTAGCAGTAATAATGTACATGTCTTTCTTATGTGTTCTTAATCCAGGTCAAAATCCCGTTTTGGTCAAGGCCGTCCAACATAAGGACTCATGGAAAATCTTTAGCCAGAATTCATTACTGCTTCCTCAAACTACTGCACTCTGATGTACAGAGAATGCACATCTGAAAGCTTTCCAATGACTTATTTATTACTTTAAGCCTTGTAAATTATTTTGTGTGATAAATGAATGCAAATCCAATAAGGTCTGTACTTATTTTAACTGTAAATATACTGTTTCTTAAATTTAATTGCTTTTTTTTTTAGGCTGTTGTGTTAAGTTGCATAGGAAATATTTTGTAAATCTACAAAGTTAACTTATTGGGCTAACTTTATTTATGGGGAAGACATAAATATGCCTTTCAGTATGCTAGAAATACTGAAAAGGAAAAAGCAAGACTACTGAATTCTGAATGCAGCATTAACACAAGGCACCTAGTGTATTATATTGTGTGGTATTTGATGGTACCTTTTAGGTCAGTCCTCTGGGGATTTGCATTTCAGGTCCTTGACAATACCTGTGACTTAGAGTAGTTGAAGCAAACTTTTAATGCAGTTCTGAGGCTTCCTTCTGTAGATCACACAGCTCATATTGGTGTGAAGGTGGGTGGCAGGTAGAGACTAAACTTCCAAAGATGATATAAACACCATGATGATGCACTGTTGCATCTTGCACGTGGAACAGTTGCTTTGCTTGTGTGTGAGATTAATCCTCATTCCCATGCCCTGACTCCTCTTGCACAATAGTGTTTTGTTCCCTCCTAGTAGCCACACCTTGGGCTGTGAAGCAGTTTTATCTCCTAATGATGCTACACCACTAAATTTCCAAGGAGATATGCCATTAATTCTGCATCTTTCAACAGAGATGTGTCATTAAGATTTGTGCATGTCAATCTTTTGGGTCTAGTTACTTTCTGAAACCTGCCTGAATAATACTGTTTAGAAGTCAGATGCACTTTCAAGTTCTATATTTGGAGCAATAGAATACAAGTTTGTGTACATGTACAATCCAGGGTTACCAAAATGAAATAACTTGCTTAGAAAATATGTTGCATGTTAGCAAAGAAAATGCAATAATGGCAATAATAATGGCTGAGGTCAAGTAAATACATTCTGACTTTCTGAAACAGGTAGAAAGAGTGCTCAGGGAAAGCTTGTTCCAGACCATGGCTGTACAATAAATTGTGAGTTTGGAATTAAGTCAGCAAGATCCTGGGTGGGAGGGTGGGATGGGGTAAGGAGAGGGAGATTGTTTAAGTGCACTCTTCTCTCCATTCAGGCTTTTTTTGTTTGTCTTGGTTCTTGGGGATTTTCAGTAGGTGTTAGAAGACTAGGATAGCAATACTTGAAAATAGTGCTTTCAAGGTGGGAGACTTTTACTGAAACAATTAAAAAAGAATGTTGTTTATTGTGTGTTTTGTCCAATGCAAATTCAGAGCCCATTGAAACCAACAGGCAAAACTGTGGATTTCAATGGCTTTGATATTGGGCAGGAGTGCTTTAATCTATATCAAATAAGGCTTTATTACTGCCTGTTTGCAAGTATTAATGCAGTTTTAAGCACTTACAGTAAACACTGGAAAACTGATTGCTGTTTGCTGACAGAGGAAGTATTATAAAATCTGCTGGGTACAAAAATGCAGTGGAGCAAGTCTTTTGCTGCAATTTTGTGACTTTTGATAGAAGATTGTTCCAAATTCCCACAGTAAACTTTGCTATAGAAGTTGCAGGCTGCATGTATGTGTGTTTAGTTTTCATAGAACTACTGACTAGAAGAGAAGGGAAAATTCTGCTGTTTTTTATTTTTCTGTGGGAAAGTGCCATTTCTATGTGCCAGTATTATTTTATTCAAAAATATGTTTGAGCATATAAAAATAACATTCTTGATGTGCAGTCTTATCTTTTTCTTTTTTTTTTTTTTCCCTTGCCAACCACCTTGAATTTTTATCTTGTATTAATTTCAAAAGTTTGTCTTGGTTTCATGGAAATAAATGTTATTGATTTAAGAAGCGTGTGAGTTTTTTATAGACACTTTTAAGTACTAAATAAGTGTGTAAATGTTTGATGGTCTCAGTCATGCATGTGTATTTGTGATTAAATTGCAGCATCGTGGTGCAGGCTTTTTATTTGTCAAGAACAGGATCTCATTGAATGCAGAGCTACTCCAAATCCATGAGAACTTACAAGAATTTGTATCTGCATTGAGTTTTCAAGCTGGATTAAAAGTTCAGGAGTGAGCTGCTCTACAAAGGACCCAAGTATGCAAAATGTCAAACTAAGCTATGTTAAAAACATATTTAACTTTGCCTTCCACTGCCACAGGCAGTACCATTTAACAGGCTCTTAAATCTATAAATAGGATTAGTTTCCACAATTCTGTTTCTAGTAATTACTATATGGATGTCCTGTAGATGTGCAGATGGTGCACTGGGAAGGCTCCAGTGTACGTCCTGCTGTCACATGTGGGTGTAACTTGCTGCACTGTGGCACTGTGCCTGTTTCCTCCACAAATCTTGGAGACAGGGCTGGAATTTTAACTTCAGTAGTAGCTCCAAGAGAAAAAGATGATGTGTTAGGGGAAATGTGGACATATGGTTGCCCCAGTCTATAAATAGCATGGGCATATTCAATCTGACTGAGAGGATGCTTCTCTTTGCCAGAAGGGCACTGATCTTTAAAAACATTGTTTCCTGTTCTTTTTGAGTGTATGGACATACTGTATTGTGTTGGGGAACTGCTCTTGTGCATCAGATGCTTGCTTGAGTAATTGTGTCAAGTTCCCCACTTCCATTCAGGCTCTTCCCTCTCCACTCTAGGAAAATGTAAAATCCTCAGTTATTGGTGTCCAAGAGAACAGTATAGACAGGCATACACTGAAGACATTCCTCCTGCAGCTGTTGGTGAAATCTAATCTGTAGGAACTGTACCACTGTGTTCTGAGGTGCTTTTTTTTCCCTCTACTTCTTAATAATTAGGAAGTAAAGAAGACTGTGCTCATGTTAAATTTATCTTACTACAGGAATAGATTCCCTGTTGAATCCCCTATTGGCTATAGCTATAAATAAAAGCAGCCAAAGGCTGTTCCAGGCTTGAGGCCAAGTGCCAGCACAGAGTGGCTGTGTCCCTGAGGTTACTGTCTCTTCCTGTCTTTGAGCATCAGGGTGGAGGCTGATGGAACTGTCAGCCAGTCTGAAGGCTACAGGCACTGACAAAGTCACAGAGGACTGCACGAGCTCCTCTGTTGTGGGAATCACAAGGGCTTTGGATACTAATGTGATTGGTGCTGCTGCAAGTGGGCAGCATCCTCAGTTTGGGGAGGGCTGTGCACCTCCACCCAGTCCTTAGTAGATGCCTATCACTTCTCAGTGGGGTGTGGGAGAAGTGTGTCCTGCTGTTTTCATGGCTGTGTCCTGCAAGCTTGGTGAGCAACACTATCCTCAGTGACATAGCTCAATGCTGGACTGGTATTTTCTGGTGTTCAGTGTCAGCTGAAAAAAATATTACTGTTTCCAGCACCCTACCCTTGCAGGTTGTATTCCAGTGGCTTCTGTAGCTTGTTTGGTGTTACACATCATCTGACCTTAAATTTATGTCTCCGTCCTCCTCTTTCCCTGTGTGCTGAGTGTAGAAAACACATGAACTTCATCTGAACCCTGTTGTGGGCCTGATTGTGTTATGAGACACAGGTGGCAGTGGCTGAGACTGTCACCATGGGGTTTTTGGGCTTGGACTGTGGATCTGTGAGAAGAACCAGGAAGCAGGAAGGCAGAATCCTGCCTGGCAGCCTTGGACTGTTAGTGGGTAACCACGTTGCACTGCATCTGGGCAGCAGTTTTCATTCTACACCTGCCTGGAGGGGTGACCATTAGCTTACATTTCATTTTGCACTGGGTTTGTCCACCTCCTTCAGCTGATTCCTCATAGATAATGAGGGAGATAATGAAGTTTTATCCTCTGTGGTCTTATGTCACTTATCATCACTGAGCTTCCAGCTCT
>NW_008611636.1:0-40867 GCF_000691845.1 Merops nubicus | reverse complement strand
CTGCTGACTGAGGTCCCAGAAGATATTGAAGCCTCTTTGCTTTTGCTGTGATTTGGAACATCCAAAAGCAGATCTTTTATGAGTGGATTAAGATTCCAGCACATAAATATTTCCAGTGGTCAGGAGCAGTGGTTGCTAGAAGAACTTTCTGGTACAAATACCAGCTTGCACAGCCTCTGGCCTGGCTGTGATAGCACAAAGGTATGTGGTGCTGTTCAGTGAACTAGGTAAGGAAACAGCCTTTTTTCTTCTTCCCAGGAGGTATTTTGTGCACAGATCCATCTTCTATATTTTGCCACATAACTTTGCTAAGGCCTGGCCATCATGGACACAGGGAACAACTGGGCAGGGGAGGAAAAGTATGCCTGAGACTGGCCTATTGGTAATACCACTGCTTGTATAGTCATGGCTGGATGTGGCCTTTGTTCAGAGATGGTGCCCAGGAATGAACCTCTTTTGATGTATTTTTTTTAATTACTTCTCCTTGGATTGCTCCCACATTTCCATTTCAATTATTTAGCTCTAAGAAAGAACAGTGATAATTTTATTTTTAGTTACTATATGCAATTTGATTATATTTTGCATTTTATTGAGACAATGGTAATTACTTTAGTGTCCATGGTGACAAAATATGCTAGCACAAACATGAAGAGACCTTGGTCTGGCAGCAGTTTCCTTATTGTGTGATCAGTTGCTCCTTTGAATTAAAGGTGTATTTGCCTCCAAATGATTGAAACAAACTGCATGAGTAGCTGTATCACTTGTAGTCTTCGAAAGTTCTTTGCAAGCCTTTAGGGTCCTTTTTCCAGTTGTTTTTTTGAGGCAACTTAATGGAAGTGTAACGTTTTAACTGCCTGCTAACCCAATTTTCAGTGTCTATTATCTGTAAAATACTAGACATGCTGGAGAGGTGTCTGCTTCCATCACATCAAATATAACTACTGTTTTCACAACAGTAGTCCTGTACTCACTGCCTGTGGAACAGAGTTATGAGAAGATCTCTACTGTTGTTATGAGGGGCACTGCTGGTCCCTGTGCCTTCTGACACCCCATTTAGTTTTCTTTCTTGGGCAGTATGTAGGTTTCTCTCATATCAGTTACAACATCTTGCTAATTTATCTTCTGCATCAAATATGAAAAGAAAAACAGGCAGCTATTTGTGCTGTATTAGAAAAAGTGATGTTTCCTTGTTGGTTGATTTTTATTGCCCAAAAGGGACTTTGATCTCACCAGCTGAAAGTGATAAGAGTGTTACATAGTCTGTGGATTGCTCTTAAAGGCTTATTCCAGTCTTTTGCCACCTTCTCTCTGAAACATTTGTCAAGATAACAACTAACTTAGGATATGGGGAATGAAATGATTCTGTGCAAGTATTGTATATGAGAAACGACCACCTGGTTTTGCCTTCACTAGGATATTTTTTTGTGTAGTGCACATGGCTCTTCCTAGATCACTGGTTTTTGCTTTGTTCGGCTGGGTGACATTCATCTGTCTTGATGCACAAAGTAAGTAGTGTTATTTTTATACATGCTCGTGAGTCTGTTCCTGTTTTGACTGAAATTGCACAAAATTAAATTTATTAAATTCATATAAATCACAATCCTAGAAGTTTAAAACGTGTTGGTCTGTTAACTGTTAAAATAACAACATCTAAACAGCCAATCATCTTCTCAGCGCCCATGGAAAGTCTGGACTTGGAGAGACTTTGCAATCACAAGCTGAAAACCACTGCTCTTGAACATACACTGGGTTTTTACAAGTTCTCTGTGAACTTTTTCCAGGTTTGGTTGTGTTATATCTGCAGCAGACATTAAATGAAATAGCTAAGTTGAAGCTGAGCCCAAGGATGTATAGTTTTGAAGTGGATGTATAGTTTTGAAGTGGATGTATAGTTTTGAAGTGGATGTGTAGTTTTGAATTCCTTGCTGCTGTTGTACTGCTAAATGAGATTGGTGTTACCATGTTTACATCTGGTACTTGTTGCAGTGGTAAGGACTCCATGAAAAGTTCTCTTTGGTGTATTGAAGAGAGGGCTTCCAGAAAGTGGCAACTGTGACGTCCATTAGCTGAACCTGGGAGCAGAAACAGTCTCTGCATGCACAAGTCTAAACTTGGGGCCTTAATATGATTTTGGTCCTCCAGCCTTCCTGGAGAATCTTTACACCAGTGAAAATGCTCGAGTGTCTCCCCTTTGTTCCTGATAGCTCAAGAGGATGGCTGAGGGAACTTTCTTCTTTGTGAGCAAAGCAAAAAGGGGTTTTATTTAATATTATTGAATTGACTTTATTCAACTGTAATGTAACATTTCAATCACTTAGAAGCTTCCAGTTTTTTGATATTTTTCAGTAGTCCCTGCTTTCCAAAGTAGGCTTTTGAATACTTAAGGGATGGAGGCAGCAAATTAGATCCATAACCAGCAGCTGCTGACTGTGGAAGTGTTCTCTAAGGTTTTGTTCAGTTACTTGTGTAGAAATCTATCTGCTGCTCACTGACAAAGGAGATCCTACAGAGTGGTACAAATACAAAGACATCTACTTAGCCAGGCAAAAATAGCCCACTGCTTCTTTTCCCACCTACCACTGTGAGTATATAGTAAGGGTGGCAAGGAGAAGAGTGGGGACACTCTTAGCATGGGTGCAAACCCACACAGAAGACCACAAAAGTTGCACTGGTGTCTTTAAGAACATAGATTGCACTATGGCAGCTTTGCTGAGTAATTTTGGTGAGGGAAGGAGGCAAAAAATCTGGTGATTTTAGGGATTTCTCTGTGTGTAGTTTGTAGATCTAGGAAAAAAGTCTCAGTTTTCATCACAGGGAGAAAATGCAGAGAGGTGTCACTGAGGTACAGTAAAGCCTTTATTAAAGCCACTTCTCAGGGTAAAATCTGTACTTCAAAAGTGTCAACTTCCATAAAAGTTTAAGAATAAATTTCAGGTAAGTCTCTCAATGTGGCTTTACCCTAAGCTCTTAGCTTCTTGCTGACATTTCAGTGTGAATAGCTCTGTGCTTACAGTTTTCTTGGGAGTAGAAAAGGTTTCCAAGGCCAGGGTACAAAAGCAGTTTCGATTATGTTTTCCGCAGACATTTTAGTGGGAAAAGAGTGATTCATTATTGTCAGGCAATAAAGCCAAGTTCTGGTCAGGGTACAAAGGAAGGACAATTCTGGAGACAGATATTTTCACATCCTTTTTTTGATAGCTGCTTTTTAAGTTGGAAAGTCCTTCATTGTAGACTATTTTTAGGCAAGGATAGACTGAGTCCGAGACACCATCACTTACCTACTCCCTAATTATGTTATATTGGTTTAAACACTGAAAATTGTATCAAGGTGCCACCCTAATAAATATCTTTCAGCTTAATTTGAACTAGTTTGTTTATCTGGTTTTGTATAACATAAGGTTTTTTTACCTTCTCCTATTTCTGGAAGTAGTTCCTCTGTGTCATTTGTACGTGACTTTTCCTTTTCTTTTTAGAAACCACAAGTATAAATTGTGACACAATACCCAGCCCACTCGTGCTGTCAAGCTTTTTGGATGAATATGCAGGTAAAATCATGATTCTACCCTAGAATTGTCTGATTTGCTCCCTAACGTGCATAGTGCTTTAGTACTTCATGTAGTCAGTGTAATTCATAATGCATCTCTATTATTAATTGATTTACAATAGTCTTCATGGCTGGATGCAGCAGCTGCCTACGTGGCATACTGATCAGTACAACAAATAGACATAAACCCCCAAATTCCCTGATCTAAAGATCTCACTGTCTGAACAGGCAGAGCAGGCAAATAGGAAACAAGTACAGAAAAATTAATGGATGTTTACAGTTTACCTTGTCCAGTCAGCACAGAAGAGCTGGTCTCTTCCTTCCCTCCTCCATGAGAGGGAACCATTGCCACCACAGTCCCGCTCTGCTCCAAACTGGAGGCTCTCTGAAAGCCAATTTTTTGTTTTGTTGGGGAGGCAGGGACAGGAATAGAGGTGCAGAGGAACAAGCAGGCTTGCAGTACAGGAACTCCAGGATCAATGCTGGCCATTCCATACGTTTCCATTACCTAGTCTGGCTTTCTTTGTTAGTGTAGCATGCTCTGTATTACTTTGAGGGTTGTTTAATTTGTGCAGCCTGACAGGGTTAATGTTCATTTATCCCTACATTTGCCTTGGAGTCCTTCTTGACTTGGAGAAAAAATCTCACACTGGGGGAAATACAGTGACTTCAAGAGGGCACAGTTTGTGGTTTTTTTTGTGTGTGTATTTACATTGCAAATGCAGTACAGAGGATAACTCCCTCTTTCTTTCCTCCCACCACTGACCAGAGAGGTTACTATTGTTAGCTAAATGGTAGGGCTGTTGTCTGTGACTATGCTGTTGTCTGTTAGAGGCAGCCCCAAGTCAGGAGTTGACTTGCTTAATGGAAATGCAGCAATCTCACAGGGCAAAGTGTTGGGTAATGGCCAAAACGTTCCCTTCAGGTTGTCTGTTAGAGGCAGCCCCAAGTCAGGATTTGACTTGCTTAATGGAAATGCAGCGATCTCACAAGACAAAGTGTTGGGTAATGGCCAAAATGTTCCCTTCAGGACATGTCATAACCCTTAGGATCTCATGTACCTGCTGAAATGCCTGTAATGAATAAGCAAGAGGGACAACCAGCTTTGGTTTTTCCTAGCACTTCCTATTTGTCAGGCTGCCTCCATTGGACAGAATACTATTTCTTGGGCAGCTGCTTGACACTTGTCTGAATGTATCCAGCTCTGGATGGAGGATTAGAGGGTATATCAGCAGATTTTTGTTTTCCTACAATGTTTTCTTCCAGGAGTTTCAGCACTGCACACAATAGTGTGATAGCTCACAACGCCGTGCCCCTGAGACACAGCCCAGTTCTGAGTTTTCTTCCAGGAGTTTCAGCACTGCATACAACAGTGTGATAGCTCACAACGCTGTGCCCCGGAGACACAGCCCAGTTGTTCTGTGCTTACTGCCATCTGACTGGACTTTCTCCTGTCACACAATCATAGCCCAGTATCTCTGGGCTGGTAGCTGACAGCAGTTCAGACACTCCCTGCTCTGTACCATTCCTTTAGGCACTTAGAGACCAAGACCACAAGTCTGCATATGGAGATCAGACTGTTACAGCCTGAATTTGTAGTGCTGGAGTACAAAAATGATGAAGTAGGGAAGAAACACAGCTAACAAGTTTCCTGAAGATCATGGGAAATATTTGGGATGTTCAGGAAAGATTTTGGAGGGGAGAAGAGAGATTATGGGTTTGCAATCCAGACAATGTGTTCCTCGAGAAGATAAATTTTATTTCATAAACACAAATATCTTGATGTGAGTGAGGTAACTTTATTTAATAAAATTTCTAGTAGCACCACACTGGATGGTTTAAAAGGATGCATTTCAAACATAGGTTTGGTGTTTAACCAAGCAGGTAATACACTCACTCCTGAAATGATAGTGACTCTAATATGAATCATTATAATTACAGATAACAAGTTTTAATATTTTCAAGAGAGTAGCTCTTAAATGCATGGTTGTAGAAAATCACATTCAAATTGACTCAAAGGTGGCATTGTTCTCTGTTTCAGTGTTTTGTACATAGAGGAACAGATCCAAGGAGGGGCTGTACACTTATAGTCTGTACCAAAATCACAATTTAAACAACCACAAGCCTGAATCCAGACTCACACTGGATTCTAACTTCTTAGTAGATTGAGCTAAGAGAGATGAAATGCTTTTGTGCTTGGAAAATAGTAACACTCATCCCATGCAGCCCTGGCTAGCCTCTCACTGATTTTTATTATGTTCACTGACTGATTACAATGTGATTGTGTTTTCACACTCAAATGGTGGAAATTTAGGTGTAAATTATGCCAAACTTTTTAATTCTGGACATATTGATACAGAGTGTGGATATACTGGAAAAAGGGGGTTTGTGTGATTTTAAAAACACATCAATACACGTGTGCACAGCACTTAAGGGGACTTTAACAGATCTCATCATTTAGCTGAAAATGCCAAAATAATATAAAATGTAACCAAAGGTAACCAGTAATCTAGTTGTCAAGGCATATGAAGCCAGCCTATGGATTTCTTTCTGCTAAAGCAATCTAATTTGTTACATTGTCTCTTTCAGGTGATATAGAATGGATTACAAATATTCCACCCGATGTAGATTTGAAATTAAGAGAGTATCTGTTCCCTGAACACTTAGAGTATGTGGAGCTGGTATATCATCCTGGATCCAAAAATGCAACAGTCAGGACTCTTAAGGCACTGGATGTTGATTCTATTGAGGTATTCTTTTCACTGGATGCAAAACCTAGATATAAATGTTTTCTTGACAGGTGAAAACCAGCAGCACTTAGACATAAGTTTTAATTCTTTGTTCTCTCACGATACATGTTGGTATCTCAAAAAAAAAGTGGCTCATCAGAAAGAGCAGCAGAGACTTTCAGTATCTACCTCTCAGTAATATCTGTTAAAAAATCTTCAGTCTCCTATAACTGTAAACTATCTGGCACCTGACAGTCAGATTCTTTCCTAATCACCTATTGTCACTTGTAATGAAAGGTGCACGTACACAGTTATGATAGGTGTCACTTTTCTTAAAACTCAGCTCTCACCAACAGGAATTATTTCATCAAAGCCAGATGGATCAGATATCAACCCTTAATCCTATGAATATTTACACAAGTGCTTATCTTCACACACGAGTAGATCCGTTGCCCTCTGTTGGTTGGTGCACAAAAGGACAGGTCCTCCTCCTGAGGCCAGTCTTGCTCTGTAGGACTATCAAGAATCTGTAGAACAATGTTAATGTTATTCCTGGCCAGTTCTGCAGAGTAAGTGAAGGCTATTTTTTTATAGAAGTACTTTTTCAGAGTAGCACTGAATTTGACAAACTTGAACCACAGAGTTTTTTAAAAACAACTGTTCCAATCAAGACCTCTAATTGATGAAAACCTACTTAGAACTTTTACGTTCGCATTTCTCATTTGGGTATTTTCCAAAAGGGTTTAAACACTCTTTAGGCTTCTTACACATATTCTCCTTTTGTGTGTCAGTTTTCTGTCAGGGAGAACAGTCAGGTAGAGGGATGGTGGGTGGATACCAGCAGCAGATGAATGGCAGCCAAATAAACTTTACAATTAATGATCAATAATGACTTTGCTACATAAGGAGGGTGTTTTGGCACAACACACCTGAGGATTCAAGTACTAGAAGCTGTTTTGTGTAATTTTGACATAAATGTTCTTTGACCACCATATTAGGATATTATATATTACAATATTTATTTGCTTTTTTTGTTAATTTTTAGAGTGACCATCTCTTCTATGCTGTTGTTTGCCAAAGGTTTGGAACAGTAAGTAAAAGTCATGTTTTATCAACTGTATTTTTTGTGGAAGTTTAATGGAAATGATTATTTTCTGAAATGCTATTTCACTTAAAGGTGTGATGCAGGGAGGTAAGAGTACCTTGTAGAAATTACATTTGTTTAAACATGTCTCACTGCTGTCATTTCTGACATGTCTTTGCTTCTCTCATTACAAAGATTAATGAGGTAGAGAACCCACGGGACTTACTCTTACAAGATGTAAATGACAATTCTCCAGAATTTAACCAAACTCACTATAGTGCTTCTCTATCAGAGGTAGGTTATGGCAAATGTTAATATTTTTTCTTGTGGTGTTTTAACGTTACTTTTTGGGGCCAAAATCTAAGAGGTTCTAATGTGCCCATGCTGATGCTAGATGACTACATGCACTGTTATGGGACTTTGAACACCTTCCTGTGTGTGGGGAGAGGGGTGGCTGGGTTGCATGTACAGCAGGAGGCGTGGGGTGAAGAGGAAACATTCAGCTACCCAACCTAAAATGGAAACTGGAAGTTGGAGGTGGCACATCTTTCTTGCCCAAAGTTAGGAAGGATACCAAAAAGAGGCTTGTGACTCGATCTTTATTTCCTCTAGGTGTCTGCAATAAACTCAGTGGTTATAAAAGTGGAAGCAGTGGATAAAGATTATTCACCTTTGTTGAACCTCATTACTTACAGTCTTTGGGTGAGTGCTCTTTGTTTGTCAGAGACTGTGAGCACCAGTCTACATTTCATACCAAGTAGAGCTCTCTTGTACTGTGCAGTTAAGATTACAAATCTGGAAAAAGCATCAGAAAGACCATTTAAAATTAGAATGTATACCACAGGATCAGCCTAACATGCAGTGAGCCCTTAATCCTGTTTCTTAACATTTCATGGCACTCTTCAGCTACAGCTAAGGAACTTGGTGGTCCTTTTTAGAAGCAGGAGTGAAACAGCTTCCCATCTTTTTAAAGTTTGCATTTGATTTGCTGTCGATCTCCAGTCCTGCTGAGGTCTATGTTCAAGCCACCTGAAGTAAGATTATTTCAATTAACTTTAGATATCTGCAGTGGAAATCTTCACATCTGAGCTTGCTGCCTTTGCTCATGTGATAGCTGGTGAAGGGAAGCTGATGCCATGGTCTGCTTGAGTTATTGACTGTAAGATGAGATAAATTTGATAGGAAGTTTAATGGCACTGATGGGAGAGGCAATAGAATGTGTTGAAGATGATCAGCATTTTCCTTTCCAGTGCTAGTGTTTGAGAGATTCCTGGTACTTTATGAAGATTAGTCAAATAACAAAGGTGAAAAGATGTATTAATCATGTAAAATATGTGATTTATTCATTTAATAGGGTCCAAACTCTGATTACTTTTATATAAGGGAAGGAGATGGAAACATCATGGTGAATAAAAAACTGGATTACAACAAGATCAACCTTTTCAATTTAACAGTCCAAGCAAAGGTATGTTATAAATAAAAGAAGAATAAGAACCATGGTAGTTTTACAATGATATTTTCTTTGTTCTAACATCCCAGTTTCTACAAAGTTACAGCTTGGGGAGTTGCAGAGACAATTTTTGGCTTAGCATCTTGATGTATACTGTGGATGAAGTAGCATATCCTGAATATTTGAGCCATTGTTTAAGTCTCCCCTCAAATGACAGCCCGTTTCCTTCTGTATTTCTTTAAATGTGTATATTGTACATATTTATTCTCCACTATTCTAACTATTCATTCTGGTAGATCTGTCCTATTTTTCCTGCATCTTACCACCTGCAGTCTTTTTGTGCTTGTTTTTTTTTGAGATTTGAATGTTTTCAGTTCTTTGTAGAACTAAGAAATCATTTTGCCATGTTGATTGTGGTATCTAGCAAATACTACAGCTGCAGCAAATGGACTGTTCCTACCCTCTGCATGGTGCTACTGTGTAACACCTGCCTGATATAAAATGAATAACTAAGAGCAATTATTTTTTTGATAGTATTATTCCTAGAAGTAGATTTCTAGAAATGGAAAAATCTGACAGGGTGAGAGTTCTGAGGTGAAAAATGCTTAGACACTACAAAGCACATACAACAATGTTCTCCTGTGTTTTCCACTGAGAAACAGCTAGTTCATTACAATGTTTTTTCTTTTATTCTTTCTTTTGGAATCCAGGAAAGATTTGGAAACAACAGTGGTACTGCATCGTTACTGATTCACATACAAGATTATGATACATTGAACCCCTATTTCAGTCAGTCAGTGTACAATGGAAGAATCAGTGAAAAACAGGTAAAAGCTTTTCACTGAATGCTGCAAACATAAATAAGTTATTCCTGCCCACAACCCTTTTCTTTCAAGGTTTTTTTCATTACTGAAGCTTAAGATGGAGAGCTGCTTTGTTTTGTGCTAACTGATGAATTGCAAGGTATAGTATAACCAAGTAATCCACTAAAATTAAAATGGTTCATTATCTTCTTGATTATCCCAATTTCTTTATCATTCTCTTCATGTTACATATTTTAAACCACTGCTGCTTTTGCTGTTATACCTTTGGTGTCTCTTTTGTTAGAAGCTCATCTTTAATTGCCTGAAAGGAATCATTTTAGATCTTCTAAGAAGTTTTTATCTGTTAAATAAATTACTGTTTTTATTAGGGCTGTAGTGTAGTCCTGCATATTGTTTTCTAGGAGAGGAATGGAACTGAAATATTTGGTGTTCTTAACATGAATCCTGTCAGTAATTACTGCTTCATAGGCTGGTGTTTCTCAAACACAGTGTAACCATTAAATATCTTGGTCATCATTTTTTTCTGTAAAGCATGTGTGGCAGAGAGAGAAATTTTTCTGGATTCCAGTGATTGCATACATGTTTATTGATTAATGAACAATTTTATGTGTATTTTTTTCAAGTTAAGCAAGTTAATATCTGTTTTCTAGTTGGGTCCTCTGGCTATTCTCCCAGAGAAGATATTGGCTAAAGATGGAGACAGAGGTATAAATGAAAAAGTGCTTTACAGCATCAAGCTAGGTAAGAGCCTTTATTTTCTTCTAGACATTTACAGAGCAATTTATGACATCTATGTTACTAAGGAGAATAAGGAAGTCCAGTGTACAGTCAGATGTCTTAACTGCCTCCATCTTCACTACAGTGCTGCTTCATGAGCTAAATCAGCCTAATTTCAACCATTATAGCAAGGTCCAACTATCTTAAAGATGTTTAGATGTTCTTAACCTCCCTCAAATAAACAATTTGTGGTTCAAAGTGTAAGTTGGTTTAGAGGCTTCCATTTCATCAAAGGGTTTCTATTGAGGACCATCTAGAGAGATCAATTCCATCAGGAGCTTTTCCTTCTTCTGAGAGAATTGCTAAAAGCCTGTGAGATGCTTCATTTGAGTGAATTTCCTACAAATTGTTTTGCAGACAGAATATTTGAAAAAAAAAAAACCACCTTTATCTGGAATGTCTTCTCATTTTTGCTGTGGCTGAGAAGACAACAGCTATAAAAAGGACAGATGAAACTTACTGTTGTGGTTCATTCTCATTAACCCACTGCAATCTGTTGTTTTTCAGTGAAACCCCCGGACTTCAGCAATAACTTTTTAATCCATGCTGACACTGGAGTATTAGAAGTAAAGACTGCAATTGATAGAGAAGAATGTCCATATCTTGTTGTGGGCATTCAGGTAGTGACTGTTTTAGAATTCAGTGTGTTAATGCTTAGTCTCAATTTCATAAAATAATATGTGAATCCGTACTGCTGTATTTCTCATAGTAAAGTTAAAGGGCAGTTGGTATCAAGGTTGTTTAAAACACAACATAAATCTATGTTGAGTCTATGCAGTCGTGTCCTTGTGCTAAGCTGGAATGACTCCTTTACCAGGGTATGGAATTAACAGCTACAAACTCTGTTTTCTAGGCAACTCAGCAAGACAATATTTTCAAAACAACTGATGCAGTGGTTCTGGTTACTGTTGAAGATGTGAACGACAATCCTCCAGTACTGTCACAATCAAGTTACAATGTCTCAATTCCAGAAAATTTCCCAAATGGGATGGAAGTTCTTCAAGTCACAGCTGTTGACAAAGATGAGGTAAAATGACAATGTCGTTATGGTTGCTACAAATACTGTACTTTTGAAATCTGATATAAAATGCCTTGGCATTATACAGATATAGCAAATAGTATGGTTGACTTTTTTTTCCTGACTACCTAAATATGTTTAAGCAAGACAAACTTAATTTCACTTCTTCAAGGGGTAGAGTACTGCAGCTGAAAAATAAATTTTGTCTCTCTCTGAAGCTCCTATTGTTTACAAAAGGCCCCAAACATGAAAATGCAGAAGTACAAAATGGATGCAAAGCTGCATGTTTTCCTCAGCCTCTGTGGTTTTTCTTCCATGTTGTTTGCTCCTCTCCCTTTATTTTTTGAGGGGCAGGTAGGAACTGTAACCTCAATTAAAGCAGAATATTAAATACTCTTCACCTGGAAAATAAGAAGAAAACATCCTAAGGGACTAGATCAGTGTTTGTTGTATTTAATAAGTATCATTGCTGTTTGCAGGGAGGCTTCCAGGGAACATTCAGTCTCCATCCAGCTGACAGTCCCTTCCAGCTGAGTCGAGCTGGGATCCTAACTGTGAGGAACTCCACACTGTTGGACAGGGAGAGAAAACCATCTTTTCACCTACAGGTATTAAAAATAAGCCTACTCCTTCCTGAAGCAACCCGAGGCAATTGGGTGATACCTGATCTGTCCCAGCAAGAACCTGATTATGTGATATGGATCACCAGCTTATTTGAAGGATCAAATCCAGACTTTCCCATTAGAACTCTCTGGAGTGAAATACCACTAGTGATACACCTTACTCAGCTTGTAATTGTTCATCTTTCTTACTACTTATGGAACATGCATCTGAACAAAGCAATAATGTTACTGCATCATTTTTAAAGGTCACTGCTAGAGATCATTTGTCACCTTATGATGAGGTAAACTCTACAATCAATATAGTGTTGCTAGATGAAAATGACAACAGCCCAACTTTTAGAGGCACGCCATATAGACAAGAGATTTTCATCAACATGACTGCAGGAATGTCCATTCTTCAGGTACTAGAAGTTCTAAGTAAAAATGGCATTTTGATGAGTTGGATGTGTGCACAAGTCCTTGTTTAAATTTGTGTAGTGGCCCTGTTGAATAAGGGATCTTTTCTGAACTCCTCTGAGACCAGAAACAATCCACCTTTCATTTAGAAGTTCACACTTGTTGCTATTGCAGAATCACAGTGTCCTGGAGGCTCTAACTGTATCAGAGAACAAATGATAAAAGGATTTTTATTCTTGATCTTAGATGCTGTGCACTATCTTGAATTCCATAAACATATCTCAGAAAATAAGATTGGATTTAGTTGTTAATGAAAGATTTGATCTAGTTGTGTTTAATGAAAACTGAGTGTTGTTAAAGTACAGATACTGAAATAATATTAAAAAGTTTTGAAAGGCTGCTGAATACTGAAGCATTGTGGATAATTTTTAGGTATGGTCTACTTATTTTTTAAGGTGATAAACCAGTTAACCAAATAAAACAGGAAACCAAGACAAAAATCACTTCAGGAGCTGAGATCTATAGGAATTGACTATCAAAACTCATACCCAGGTGTACTGATTTAATGGCTCCTGAAAATTCTAGCTCTGGTGACTTTGGAATTACTATGAAACAAGCTTTCTGCAATACAGTCTTGCTGTCCTTCACATGAGTTCCACAGGGGCAGGATTTTGCTCCTGCTACTGGAATGATATTGTGTGTGCATCAAAGAGCAAACATCTTGCTGAGGTTTAACCCAGGAATCATATAGGAAGCCAACAGTCAGTTAGAGGTATAACTGGATTTTATTTTAATTTTAAATTTTATTTTTAGTGTGGCTATATTTAGCTGATTTTTATAGATATAAAATTATCCAGACTTACTATTTGTAATAAATGAAAGGAGGAAAAGAACCCTCACAACCAATTCCTAATTGTCTTCTACCTGAACAATCTTCTCTGCAAACTAGACAGGAATACACAATTCTGTGTTGCTTGAGAACAAGGAACAAGAGTAAAATGATTTTCTTTTTCTCCAGGTTGCTGCTGATGATCCAGATGATGGTATAAATGGAGAGATAAGCTTTATCTTAGCTGGTGGCAATGAAGATGGATACTTTGAATTAGATACATCCACAGGACAAATCAGTTTAAAAACAGTAATCCCATTAGGAGTCAACCAGCTTAAGAACTTTGTTTTGTGGGTAACAGCTATTGATGGTAAGACAAGATTTTAGTAGAGGTCAACATAGCCATGCCCAGTGATGGGGTTTGGTTTTGTACAGTTTTTTTACTTGAAGAAATGCTGTCAAAATAGGTTCCCTGATTTTATTTTTAAAATACCATATATATATAAACTAAGCAACTCACATTTTCTGTTAACTTAATTACAGACTGGTATTGAATACAGAGATAGAGGCACAAGCTAGGAATTTGTAACTCAGACATCAGTTGACGGAGTAAAATGAAAGTAAAATGTGATGAGTGGATTGATCTTTGTTTGCACATCCATGTGGCTATCAAAAAACTAAAAATGGAGATGCCCAAGCCATTTTTAGGACAAACAGCATTACCTTAGCCATATTTATTGAGTTGGGTTTTTTTTTTGTTTTAAGAGTAGCACAGTTATTCTTCCTCAGAGTTAAATGGGTACTGGGGGAAACACAGTTACAAAGAGATTCACCAGTCCATCCTTTGTCTGTGCTAATATTGTTTTATGTGTTCAGGTTCATATGTTATAACCCCCAATACATGAAACACTGCTCTTGGTTAGGACTTCTCAGCAATACCATAATAGTAGTAATGAGGATTAAAAAAAGGTTTAAAAAATCAGTGCCAGTGGGAAAATATGAGGTTCTTTTTAGGCAGAAGGTATTTTGTGCATCTGCTGGGAGATGGTTTTCTTTTGCTTGCAGGTGGAATGATTCCAAGAAGTTCATCAGTGCCAGTACAGATCTTTGCAGTTGGAGATTCCAGACCACGGTTTATTCAGAAAACATATAATGTGTCTGTGCAAGAGGAGCTAGAGGGTCCTGTTGTTGTAACAAGAGTAAGAACAGCTATATTCTATCACTTGTATAAGACATGACAGCTACAGGAAAATCCTGTAATGTGTGTGCTTTACATGCCCATATCCCTCTGAGTTATGGATAACTAGATGTTGTGTTTTCTTCCCTGCATACCAGGCTTCACGTACATACTTACAACATTCCTCAGATGAAGTCTATCATCTATGAAGCCTATTCCTTTCATTGCAAACCTTTAAACAGCATCTGCTACCATTTAACATTTAAAAAACACACAAAAAAATAAACAAAGCCAACCAAACAAAAAACCATCAGTCCCCACTGCCCAACCAAACCAAATAAACCCAAGAACTGCTGGAGAAAGTAAACTTCCATGCTTAGCCCTTTGTTGACTTTGGACATTCTCCAAAGCCAAAGGCTAAGATAGGCAATATTCACTCATCTGTTGGTGATAAATCTAAAACCCCATGACATAATATAGCTAGGAAATGGAGACTTCCCCTCAGAGAACTGTCATAAAGGCATTTTCAAACAGGGCTCTAGAAATTGCTCCTCATTTTGATGAAAATATATCCAAACAGGCAGGCCACCAGAAGGCCCTGTGATAGCTCCTTCTAGATGCCATTCTGAAGACAGATGGGAAGTATGATACCAAAACAGTGAGAAGATAATACAGCTTATTGTTTAGATTTATTGGCTTCCAGAGTTAGTTAATTTTCCACTTTTTTCACATAGTGTAAGGCAGAACCAAAGCTTAAAGTGCAGCCTGTTGTTTTTATTATATATAGTATGTATTCACATTTCTGCATTAGTGATGTTCCAATAAGAGGCAGTCCTCTCCAGCTGTATTTGTATGTATATTGTGGCTTGATTTTTACTTCTGTTAATGGATAGAATTAGTAAAATTAGTTGGACATCATTAAAACCATTATTCCTTTTTAAACAGAGATTTATTGGTTTTAATTCCTGTATGGATAATATGCTGTATCTTACACAGGTAGAGTATGAAACTTTAAACCCCTATATCACAATTACATTTCAAGTACTGTCAGAGTCTGCTACATTTGACATCGATGTCAACGGAACCATCTCAACAAAAACCAAACTGGACTATGAATCCCAGAATAACTACACCCTAAATATTTCCTTGTCAGATGGAAATGCTACTGACTATGCAACAGTGTTTGTCAGGGTTACAGATGTCAACGATAACAGTCCTGTGTTTGCTGAGACCAGCACTACCATCAATGTTCTGGAGAACGTGCCAACTGGAGTTGCTCTCACCAGTGTGTCAGCTACAGATGTGGATGAGGGCTTTAATGGGTTAGTGGTTTACACTCTGAAAGGTGGAGAAGGAAAAATGGATATTAATACCTCGGGATCAATTTTGCTGGAAAAGGAAGTGGACAGAGAAGAACAAGGCTTCTATAACTTATTGGTGATTGCCAGTGACCAAGGTCAACCTGCGCTGTGGACAGCTCTCAATCTGACAGTCATCGTTGATGATGTGAATGACAACCCTCCAGTCTTCTCATCAAGTGTATATGAAGTGAGTGTCCCTGAAAATGAAGTGATTGGAAAGGCACTGCTGACAGTATCTGCTACTGATCTGGATGCAGGGGAGAATGCCCTCGTCAAGTACAGAATTGTTAGCCAGCAACCTCCGACCTCCTCGCCGGTGTTCCGTGTCAATTTGACCACAGGCCAGCTCAGCCTGAGCCAGCAGCTGGATTATGAAACCATAAAGCAACTTGAAGTAAGAGTGGAGGCATCAGATGGAGGGCAGCCAAGTCTCAGCAGTCAAACACGGGTCGTGGTGCACGTACTAGACGTCAACGATCACCCACCAGAATTCAACCAAGCAGCTTATGATGTGTTTGTGTTTGAAAACCTACAAAAGGGTAGTCCTATCTACACATTCAGTGTTACTGACAAGGATGAGGTAGGTAACAAATTAACCCCATCCTGATAAATCAAAATGACATGGCATTCTCTATCAGACTGCAGAAAAGCAGAGCAATAGAGGGGCAAAGGGAGATTTTGGTTGGCAGTAAGTACATTTTGGGTCACAGAAACTTGTTTTCCATGGAGCCAGCAATAAAACTTCCTTAACCAAGGAAGTTAAGACCTTGTACAAAATACTTTATTGGCTACATCAGAGAAGCTAGAGTGAGCTTCTCCTCTTAGACATACAGAATCCAGCACAGAAGAGTTGTTTGCTTCCATGCACATGCATATGGGATGAATGCATGCAGATCACACCAGATAGAGAACAGATTTTTACTTCTTTAAGTTCTGTGTTATTGCTTACTATGTCAAAATAACCAATTTTGGATTCACATTGCTTGGCAACTTGCAGAACTCTATCTGAGAATATCTGTTGGTGTGTTTCTGTAGTGCAGTCAACATTCCCCAAGTTGTGCAAACCTTCAGGAGAAGGGCAATTTGTAAAGATGATACAGTTTCTTCTTCTTTAACAGGAAATTACCCAATTTCACTTTCATTTTATAAAAAGTTGTTTCTTTCTCTCCTTTTTTTTATAAAGAAATTTGACATGTAGCCATGTCACTGTTGAGCTGGTTTGGAGGAAGAGATTTACTATTTGCTGTAATATTCTTGCTCATGTTAGTTTTAAAGCAGCATAAATGCTTCTCCTGGTTCAGACTCCACTAAACTGTGTGTTGCTGCTGCTTGCATCATGGGAGAACTTTATGGAGGGAACATGAAGCACACAAATAGGGAAGCCCACAGGGGCTTTCATGTACCCTGATTTCTCTTTGCCAAAGTCCATTGTTCCTGTCATTCAGGGTGCAAGATTTTATTTATTAAACCTTGCAAAGCACTTGTATTTCTGTAATGAGAAGTCTTGTGAGAACTGTAAGGTATTAATAAGAATTTTTTTTAAACTTCATTTAAGATTAAAATGATGGATATTTATGTTTTCTTTTTAGGCTGGCTTTTCCCAGGGACACTTTGTCCATAACAGTACTTTGTTTACTGTGGATATGCCTGGAGTACTTTCACTACGGAATGACACAGAACTGGACAGAGAGACTACATCTACATTCACTTTACAAGTAAATCTGGGGACAGACTCTGCAGCTTTGGCTCATTTCTACTTCATCCCTTCAACCCCTTTTTTGTCTCTTTGTTAGATAGTTAAAATGGCAGCAGCGTGAACTAAAATTCCATTTTTGTTTTCTCTTTTTGGCAGATCTGGGCAGTTGATGCCAAAACGGATGGGTTTACTTCAAGTGCCTTGTTCCACATCACTGTTCTGGATGTGAATGATAATAACCCTGAGTTTCAGAAGCAGCCATACAGTTTTGCAGTTCTGGAAGGAGACTACGTGTTGCAGGCTCCTGCTAGGGTTGGACGTGTGGCTGCCTCTGATTTGGATGAGGGAGAGAACGCACGGATTACTTACTACTTATCAGCTGTGGATGGGGATAATCCCTGTAACATCCAACAGGTAAGGGTTTGGATATGCCAAAAATACTATTTAGACACTGCTTTTCATGCAGTTAGTTGACATAGTAAGATACATCTGGTGAAGAGAGTAGATAGTATCAAAACCAGTATGAGCTCTGTCGTTTGGAAATTTAAGTCAATGTCCAAAAACTAAGACATACTGGTCAGATGTTGCTTGGAATCTGAACTATATTTGTCCAAAGGAGAACAGATTTCAATCCCTCCTCTCTTTAGAGAACTTGATGTACAAGAGTTATCAAAATGACCTGTGCACTGAGCCATATTATCTTCTCTAGGATGGAACCATCTTGGTTAATGGCTATGTAGACCGAGAAGCAAAAGACAAGTATGAGCTGCTGCTGGTGGCTTCTGATAATGGAGTACCTCAAAGGCAGGTAATGGAGAAGGGCACATTCTTCTTTATTTGAAGCTTCCTTTTGTTAATAAATTCAACTGTTTGTGCATTTGCTGAATCATGGTTTTCTCCTGTCACACACCAGAATTTCACATATGTCAGCCTTCAAGTATTAGATGTGAATGATAACCCTCCTTGGTTTACACAAGCACAATACTCAGCCAGAGTACGTGTAGCAACAGCAGAAGAGGGAGTGTCTGTGCTATTCGTGTCTGCTACTGACCTTGACTCTGGGAACAACTCTGTTATTTCATACAGGTACATTTCTGTGAGGTTAATAAGTAGCTTGTGTTAAAGTGTCATAATCAGAATTTTTATTTCTCACAAAGTATTTTTATTGGTCATAAGAAGATAAGACCTGTTCATAGATATTTTACAAGCACTGTAATCAGTAATGATTTTCAAACCTGGGAAAAGGACAGTTGTTACTCTGTGGTTTAGAGCTGAGCTAATCATGATTACATCATAAGAAGGAGAATGCAACCACATGATAAACTTGGCAAGTTTAAAGTGACAGCTAAGGTTTGCTTGAATTGAATTTCTGAAATTTTAAGTAACATGTTGGAGTTTCTGAGGAAATAAATGAATCCATGATTCTCTCTTTTCATACATCTTCTGTTTTCTGAGAGGAAAAGATCAAGAAATACTAAGTTTTGTAATGCACTATGCATAAAAAAATTAACTGAGAAAGATTTTTGTATGAGGCCTGTATCACAGAAAATACCAGGATATCTTGACATGAGAAGTATAGATCAAGGGCAGATGAATGCATTAGTAAACTGTTAGTGTTTAGAACTAGTGTCTTGAAAAAGAATGTTTTTAACAATGAGATGTCATTCTGCCTTGAACACATGAGTTTTTCTTGTGTGCAATCCAGTTACCTGAGAGAGTTTGCAGAACCTGCCTTCTATTTGTGGGAAGATCAAAGGCTTGGGGTGCAATGGGAACTGAAGGCATGAATGCTGCCTTTTTTTTGTGATGGAAAACATACTTTGAAATAAAAAGGCTTATATGTTTAAGCTAATGACAGCAATTAAAATCCATTCCTTAGTTTTTCTTTATAAATAAGCAAATACTGCCTGTTGAGTGCTTGTTACAGAAGTAACAGGAAGTAGGTGATACGTCTAAGGTCATTAACATGCATGTTATACTGATTTCTCTTTAATTAGCTTCCTGAACCATTCTGATGATTTCTGTATAAATAACCACACTGGAGAAATCACCCTCAGCAGTAACCTGGACTACATCACAGCTGACACAGTTGTTACACTGGTAGTTATTGCTACTGACCATGGGGTTCCTCAGCTTACATCAAACGGTAAATGATGTTTTTTCACTTCCCACCCCCAAAATGTAACCTTTGCAAACACTGAAATTTGAAATCAAACCCATCACTGTCAGTTTGAAGTGAATTAGGGCTACAATCTCCAATAGGTTTCAGCAATGATGAATATTTGCTTTTACCCTTTGCCTTCCTCCCAGCTGATGACACTAACAGAAAGCTTGCTGTACTAATCCTGGTTAGAAGTGTATTCTTTGGTTTTCTTGCAGTGGTGCTTATGGTACAGAACCCAGGACTTCATGATACCCACTCTAAAGAGATACATTAAAATAATGTTGATAATGAGTGTTTCAGTTTTCTTTTATTTTCTTAGACTTAGAAACATTTAAAGAAATTAGAAACTGGCAAATAACCCTCAAACAAGTTTCTGGGCTTATTCTGGGATGTTAGTTAGGTATAAAAGGCATCATGTTCTATTTGTTACATATTAATCCTTATGACTATTAATTTCTTTTTTTCTTCTCATTTCTCTTTCCTACAGGCTGATTTCTGTTATTTTCTATTGGTTCCTCCAAAACTTAGGGAAATAGAGCACAGAGCATGTTAGCAATAACTTCCTTATTTTGATTTGTTTTCTCTCCTTAGCCTCTGTGACTCTCTACTTGCTGGTAAATGACACGAGCTTCGGGCTGATTTTTGGTAGCTCCAGCTACGAGTTCAGCATCAAAGAGGATGAGCCCCCGGGGGCTGCTGTGGGCTCTGTGAAGGCTCTGACTGGAAGCATAGCTGTACAAGTAGCATACTCCCTGAAACCTCACCACGACAAGTTCTCCATTAGTGACCAAGGAGACATTGTGGCTCTCACCAGCCTAGATCGAGAAGACAACGACCTGTACAGCATCGTTGTAGAAGCTGTTGATTCTGTGGTGCCACCCAATACAGCCCTTGCTTTGGTACAGTATACTGATTTTACAGTATTTTTAAAAAGGAATATAAAATATTTTAAAAAAATATTTAAAATCAAGCAATATCACAGAATTATTTAGGTTGGAAAAGACCTTTAAGATCAAGTCCAACTGTTAACCGAGCACTGCCAAGTCTACCAGTAAACCACATCCCTAATATCCACCTAAATGTCATCTCTTATGCAAGCATGAGGATTTTGAAAGCCTTTTATTTGATTTCCCTTTTTTTTTCTCCAAGACAATATTACTATCTAGAAGTATTGTTGACTTCACAAATTGTATCACTTTTTGTGCTTAGTTCTGTCAAATGCATGAGGGAAGGTGACCCAAAAAACCTAAAGTATTAGTGTTGCTCATCTCTTCCAGTTAGAGTATGTGCTATCTCACTTGTAGCATATAAAAACTTTGCAAAAAATCTTGTGTTTTTTTGTTTTTTTTTTTTTAATAAAAAATTGAGGTGCTGAAGTTGTGAAAATGGTCAAATGCTGAAAAATGCTGAATTTTTATATCCCTTTGCTTTGTGTGTCTGTGAGTATTTGTGGTGTTTGTTGTTTTTTCCTAGAGGCTAAAATGAATCAAAATTCTCCTTTTGGATACTGTTTATACAGCTCATATGTCTCTTTTTTTTGTCCCTTCTGTTTCTTTTTTTTATTATTAATTTTTTTAAATACAGGTGACTGTGAAAGTTGATGACATCAACGACAATCCTCCAGTTTTCTCACCATTGATTCAAACTGAACTATCAGCTCCTGAGAATGCAGCTGGTCTAGACCTGGGCATTTTTAGTGCTACTGATCAGGATATAGGAGTTAATGCACATATAAACTACTCTCTGCAAGATGATTTTGCTGGAATGTTCCATATTAACAGTTCCACTGGCAGGCTGATGACAAAAAAATCCTTTGACAGAGAGAAGATGGACAGTTATGAATTGAAAATAATAGTAAGTTGACAAATTTGATGCAAGTTGACAGAAGTAAAGTGGATACTTTTAAAGACTAATTGAAAATTGTACTCATGTACCTATAGATAGAGCTTTTCTGTGGTAGATGTTCATGCCATGTAAAACTATGAATTTGCCAAGTGCTAGCTACTCTTCACAGATCACTTTGTAGATGCTTCAAACTCTCAAAATACAAGGGATTTCCTTATCCTTTTAAATGTCACATCAGATAGGCATTTGTGTAGCATGGTTTTATGTTGATTAATGCCCCATCTGATCACATGACACATTTATCTGGTTTCTGCCTTGAGCTTTTGATGAATTTTTCATGGAATGGGGCAGAGCATGTGAGATGGTGAAGATACTGGCTGAAGGAAGATATGCAACACTGAATTGAGCACAGGGCTTAGAGAAATGGCATTGGGTGGTAGCTGGTCCTGCAGAAAGTCTTCTGAGACAAAGCTTCACAATTTTGGGGACAAAACTGAACAGGTAAAATCAGTTGGTATCAGCGTAGTGCTGCATTGAATAACAAGATATTTCTTCACAGGCCACTGATTCTGGCAAACCCTCACAGTCTGCAAGCTTAGTTCTGAGCATCACTGTAGAAGATGTGAATGACAACCCACCAGTGTTCCCCCAGAAATCATACTCTGTGACTGTACGAGAGAATGAACCTCCACATGTGGTATGTGGCCTGAAAAATAAATAGACTCTTCTGCAGTTTCTGTATGGAAACTTGAAGTGGTAGCAATCTGTGATGACTCTGCATTGGCAAAGGTTTTTTACTTGGTGGAGGCTGTAAAATCACACAGTGTGTTTGTTTGATATGACAGAGGAGTCCCTACCCCACTGGCCCTCCCTAAAGCTCTTTGTGCTGCTCCCCCTTTCCCTCCTGTCCCCAGCAGTGATCCCACACTGCATGGGTCTACTTTTCAGAGGACCTTTGGGCAACAGGATTTAAAGATGCTGTAGATGTTGTGCATATATCCAGCACCCCACTGTTCTTAAGGTTTTCTATCTTTTCCCAGTGTATCAATTTCTGGCTCTGTATCTGCCTTGCAGATCTGAACTAACAGTTTACAGGAGTTGAGGGAAGAGGTGCCACCTAAGAACCTCTAGCATCTGTTGCCACCCCTCCTGTAGGCTGTGTCAGCCTTCTAGCAATGTAATTAATGGCTATTTAACTAACTAGTTAAATGCCAGTCTTGTGTGTATGTTCTGCCACTCTTCATTCTGCTCTAAACTTGGCAGGTTTGGGATTTTTTGGTTTTGTTTTTCTCATTTAGATTTTGAGTGCAGCAGCCACAGATGAAGATATAGGTTACAATGCCATTATTCATTACATTATAATTGGAGAGGCCTCTTCCTTTCATGTTGGTGAACTTTCTGGAAATATTACAACTCTTCAACCTCTGGACTACGAAAGTCATCCCCAGTATACATTTATTCTGAAAGCTTTCAATCCTGGAGAGCCATACCTCCAGGACACAGCAAACATTACAGGTACTTCTAGTTTACCACAGAAAATTTACCTTCATTTCCTTAAAGAGCATTTCAGCATGTGTAATTATGAGGCACAAAGCCTTCAGTGGTAATACAGCCTGCTAAAGTCAATTATCAAATAATGATGTAACCTTTTCACTATAGCTAGATGAAATTTTCCTCAAGAAGTGTTTGGCTTGTCAAACATGAAGACTTTTCACACAAACTGACATTACTACAATGGCATTTTTTAAGTAACTATTGACTTTTTGATGGAAAAAGTTTCCAAAACCATTATTCAGTTCTTTTTCTGTTTGATAACAGACAGTCTAGTGCTAGAGTGGGAACAAAAAATGTTGACAATGTTTTTTAGTTTTGTTAAGATAACAGTATGTAATTGTTGGTTTTTTTTCTATTAAAAAAAGGCCTTTTTTCATAGCACAATATATGAGACACTCTGGTTGGTATCCTATATTTGTCCAGCCCTACTTTTGATCAGTATGACTGGAAGTACTGCTGTATTTATTGCTTCTTTTTCTGTGTTACTTATGTTACTGTACAGACAGCTTCACTTACTTGTGCACCATGACCCTATTGTGCCAGGCCACGTTCAAATATAAAACTCAAGCAATCCTGTCTCACAATCCCTGCAGCCTAATCCAAAGGCTAGAGATACCAGAGGAATACAGACACAGAAGGGAGCCCAGCCACACAATAAGTTGATATTATTCATGGCAGATAGTAGTGACAGCATGCTAGAAGAAGCTGCAGAAGTGCAGCCCTTGTGGGGAGCTATTGCTTGAACAGTAAATAATTTACTCCACAAGGGCAAGCATTTTGAAGTGCAGAAAACAAGTTTGCCATCTGGGTTACATGGAGAAAGCTGTGACTCAATTCACAGGAGCTCTGCTGGTTTATATTTGCTGAAGAAATAGCTTGTGACTTTAGGTGAGACTCATGTTTATGCTCAGACATGGATCTTCTTTTCTTAGTTACCGTGGAAGATGTTAATGAAGAAGGACCCATATTTGACAAGCCCTCATATTACCAGATCCTTCTAGACAATTCTACAGCTGGCACACTGGTGGTAGATATCAATGCCAGAGATGAAAGCAAGGGTTATGATGAAGGCATTTTCTACAATATTTCAGGTATATCAGAAAAAAACCCCTTATGGCTGTTTATTACTAAGGTACTTGCAGTTTATTACTGCTAAACTAAGCTGCATGGCACAAGAATGGGAGATAATGGTCATAAATTGAAATGGCAGATTCTGGCTAGATATAGGGGTGGAAAAAGTCCTCTGTAAGGAGGACTAAGCCTCTCTGGCCACTTGTTCCAGTGCTGTCCTTCCAGGTTTTCAGCACCTAATGGATCAAAGCCTTGAGCAACCCGCTCTGAATTCATTAATGACCCTGCTTTGAACCAAGAGGTTGGACAAAGAGCCCTCACAAAGGCTCTTCCAGCCCAAATGGTTCTGTAGCACAGAATAAAGAGAGACCAGATGTCTTTCTCCCAATCACATTGATGGATTTGGATTTCAACCTGTGCCTCTTAAATCATGGGCAAATAATTCAGTCACTCGTCTCTCCTGGCTCTGTTGAACATCTCCAACACTTTTTTTTCTGCCTTCAGATGGAAACTCAGAAAGCCTTTTTAGTCTTTCCAGTACCACAGGAGTACTCACGTTGACAAGAGACTTATCCAAACAGGATGTTCCCCTGTATTACTCCCTGGTGGTCACCGCTACGGACTCGGGTCTGCCGCCTCTTTCAGCTTCTGTAAAGGTACTGAAGCTTTTACTTTAGTGTCTGCTTACACAGTTTATTCCCCACATTGGTTTATTCTAAACTGAGTGTAACTACACTAGAAGAAATGGGTATTAGTGAAGGCAAAACAGGCATCAGAATGACAGTCCTTGCATTTCAAGAGCGGGATACAAGATGGTGACAGTGACTAAGTTATGTGGCTATAGCAATTGCTGGCACACCACCAGCCACTGTGTTGATCATTTCATTTCAGAAAACAAAGATAGAAACTTTAGACTGTAAGGGTGGAAGATGACGAGTGTGGAGACTTCAGTGCAAGGTCAGAGTGGGACAATTGGATGGGATGTAATGGAAGTATGTGATGGAATAAACAGGAGGCAGCAAATTGGATGCTCCTGTTTATCTTTCTAGAATACAAGAAAAAATAAATTCCAAATTAAGACAGAGAAAAGTAAATATGATAAAAGAAATATTTTTTTTACACAGTGCTTATAACTGGCTGGTAATCTTTTGCCACTAAATATCACAGCTTAGCAGGATTCAAAAGAAAAAGGACTATAAATGTATATGGATAAAGACACACAGAAAATTCTATTCAACGGAACCTTAAAGTGTAGACTTTCAAGGGATCATTCTTCAGAGCAGTGGACATCATTTAGAAATAAATTATCTTTATTTTTATGAAGCAGTAGGCATTATTTGTCTACCTTTTTTCATATGGTAAGTCAGTTATAGTAGTTTTAAAATACTGTACTTACAAACTCCTTCTCTGGTCAGGCATTCTCCAGTGGAAGAGTTTGTTGCAAATACAGATCAGGATTTCTCTCTGAGAGCTCTTTAGCAAGACAATTTGAGATGTGTTGTATGTGATGAACTGGAATCTCTCTGTGTATTTAGTGAAGCATGCAGGTGAACCTAAACTGATGAGGTTGCTGGCATTTCTCACTAACCTTTGCTGCCTTCAGGGCACTAATGTGTCAGACTCAGCATGCAACAATCAGAGATTTTCTCTTAGTGACAAAGTTCTGGACATTTGCTGTTGCATACCTCAACAAAATTGTCTGCTAAACCTTAAAACATAACCCCTGTGGTCATGTCCTTTTCTCTGCAGGTGTCAGTAACAATAGCTCCCATCAACTCTTTGTTCCCAGTGTTCTCTGAAGCCATCTATCAGCCTGCCCCTCTGAGTGAGAAGACACTGCCAGATACATTTGTTGTAGAGATCAGTGTGTTTTATAAGGCCCCTGTGATATACAGTATTGTCTCTGGAGATGAAAAGGGTAAGCTCCACATGGGACACAACAAGGAAGAGGGTGTGTTAAACAACCAGTGCTGCAGAGCACTTAGTTTTTGGGTTGTTTCTTTTCTCCTTTTGCATTTATCTCAGTTCTGCAGCCAATAATACTGGATGTGTGTCAGCCAGATGTACACATTTGATGTGGATCAGGTGTGGGCACATGACTGAATTTCTGTCAGATTAGTTGGAACCACATGACATGGAGCTGGCTGCACCAGCTCTGTGCTTTCCTACACCTGCTACAGGAACATCAGATGACACCTGATCAGACATGAAGTTAAGGTGACTGGAGAAAGAACACCTATTTCAGCATAAATGGCACGAAAACTAACTCAGCAACATTTTCTTAAACACGAACGTGTTGAGTAAATTTGCACAGACTTGAGTGGATCAGTGGTTTGTCATGTGTCTTTTCCTACTAAACATAGAGCTGATTTTATTGTGTAATCAAAAATACCCATTTTGTTGTTGTGTTGGTTTTTTTTGTTTGTTTTTTTTTTTCAAGTATTTTGTATGTGTCTCCTTGAGGTTATTTGAAGAATTCTTCTTCTTCACTAAGAAAAGGACTTCTTAAGAAATAAGATTATTTTTAACTGAAAGAGGAACAAACTGCCTGTTTCAGAGGAAGGCCACCTCACTGGAGAATGGTGGAGTGAGCTCCTCCCTTTTAGTTCCTGTCTGACCTTCTGAATTATTTGTTTTTGTTAGTTACAGCCTTGGATATATCTGACATTCTAGTAAATCCATGTTGCATTTTATTTTGTTCTTTGAAGAAAAATGTAACATACAATATTCATGTGAATATAGTTTGCATTGAAGGGTTTGTATCTTTAGTTCTACCTGATAAAACATAAAAATAATTTCTATTTTCTTTAAAAGGATATTTCAATATCAGTTCATCAACTGGTATCATAAGAACACAAAAGAATTTGAAACCAGAAGATTTTCCAGTCATTTTCAACGTGCGAGCAACAGATTCGTCTAATGATAACATATTTAATGAAGTTTCTGTCAATGTGGAAGTTATTGATGAAAATAATTTCCCTCCGGTTTTCCCATCCTCTCTACTAGAAGAAAAACTGGAAGAGGTAAGAAAATGCCATCCAAACTGAATCACAAAAATAAATCCTCAAAAAAATGGTAAAATCTGTGGGTGAGGATACAAGTACATGTTCTGGAACTGGACAGGCTTGCCATTCTGTTCTGCCATATGATGTTCTAAGGTTTATTTCAAGCTGAAAATCCCAATAGACAAAGAGAATGGTTTAGAAGTGTGGACATATTGGAGGAAAAGTGAATCTTTTCCTAAAAAGGAGCTCCATGAAGGAAAACCAGTCACTCCATTGTGTGTATTTATACACAGAGAATATTCACACTTTCAAAAATCTAGTGAATGTGCTGGACACCTCATAGTCTCTTACTCAGCCTTCTGTGAGGCAGTTTCACAGAAGTAGCAGGCAGGAGTCTCTAATTTAGCAACATCTCTCCTCTTGCTCATGTACAATCTGCTGTAATCCTTGCAGACACAAAATAATCACTGGCAGAAAGAAAACCAGATTTCAGCCTGTGTTAGGTTACGACAGCCAACAAAAGGAGCCAAAACACTGAATTGTGCAAAAGCATCTAGCTCAACATTTCACTCTGCAATTTCCAAACAATGCTTTACACACTTAAATCTGCAAACTACTTTTAAAAAAGAAGCACATTGATCATGTTTCTAGTTTATACAGAGTGTATCTTGCCTATGATTCACACACATTCTCTTTAACAGCCACAACTGATTTAAACTCTAGCCCTTCTAAAACTGAGCTAAATACAGCTTTAATTATTACACCTATTTTTTAATGTTCTGTGGAGTTGGAGAAGAGTTAGAATCACATTTCCCAACCTTAAAAATTGATTTCTGTGGGAAGTATTTACACAGTAGGAATTGCTGGATGCCCTGTTGGATCAATTAACTTCAGATCAGGTGTCAAATGGCTGTGCAAGTGAAACACTGGCGTTTACTGTCAGTCTTGAAGCAAATAACATTTAAAAAACCAAGAAGGGAGGAAATAGATTATTTATTTTGAAAAGAATAGTTATTCTTCAAATAGTTTTCAGAAAGAAAAATTATTTTGAAGTTGAGAACATCCATGGAGTTTTGTAGTAGAGGCTGTTAAACATGTGCTTCAAGAGAAAGTCATATGCTTGTAAGTGTAAGTAGTATCTGTTAACTTTCTCCCTTTTCACATAATTCAAGAAATTGCAGCTAACCAATCTCTGACAGCCTCAATCTGTTCCTCCACAGAATTTACCTGCTACCCCCATTGTCCAGCTGAAAGCTCAGGATAATGATACGGGTAGAAATGGTTTGCTCACGTATGGCATTCTTAATGGAGCCAGCCTAAAATTCAGGATAGATGAAGCAACTGGAATTCTGTATTCCACTGCCTCCTTTGATTATGAAGAGGAACCTACAGAGTATCAGGTTTGCTTTAGATTTCTTTAGGTCTTTATTGTTCTTTCTTCATTTGTCTTTCCCTTGGATAACTGGTGACAATTGATTTTGTTTAGTTTGATATTGCTTGAACATCTTATGCATTGTTTTAGAAAAATTAGGAAAAATTTCTTCACCAAAAGGGTTGTAAAGCACTGGAAGAAGCTGCCCAGGGAAATGGTGGAGTCCCCATCCCCTGAGGGCTTTCAAAGCCATGAAAACGTGGTGCTGAGGGATATGGTTTAGTTGTGACCTGGCAGTGCTGGGTTAACTGTTGGACTTGGTGATCTTGAAGATCTGTTCCAAACAGAATGGTTCTATGATTCTGTGAATAGCAGCATCTCAAGATGTGAAGCATTATTAAAAGAAGACACTACCTTTAAACTGTATTGACATTCAAGCAAGGCTCACTGTTCAACTGTCCTACAAACTCTGAACCACTTTGGCACACGAATAACAAACTTGACAATGACAGCTCATGTAGTCAGTGCTGTTTGCTTGAATCTGTACTGAGCTGGGATCTTCCAGATACAATTAGCAGTTAATCATCTTTATTCTTGCCACCACTGCTGGATATTTTCTATTATCTTATTTTGCTTCAAGCAAAAATGTTGGTGAATTTATTGTTTATGTATAGAAAGACTTTTTTTATTCACCAAATACTCCTTTAGTTTTCAATCATGATTTTGAGGTGAATTCAGAATTTGAATTTATGTTTCGAAGAATACTCCAAAGTTTAAAACTCACTAAGATTTTTTTTAATCCTTATGCAGCTGCCTATTTGTATGACTTCTCATTACCAATAGCTGTGTAACTTACAGGTTGTGATATATGCTGAAGATGATGGAATCCCTGAGAAGAAAAGAGGTTACTGCACAGTTGTCATAAAGATCGTTGATGTTAATGACTGGCCACCCGTCTTCGATCCAGTGACTGAATTCAGTGTAAATGAAAATGCACCTGTGGGATTCATGGTTGGGAAAATCACAGCAACAGACAGAGACACAGGAGACAATGCCTTTGTTCTTTATAGCCTTCCAGGTAACAAGGAATTCTCTCACTGCAACAACTGTCACTTTGCTGTGTGTAACGTTACGAGCATGAGCAGCACTGTGTGCTATCTCCTAATCCTTTTCCACATAAGCCAGGAAGTTCACTTTCACCTGGCTTGGCATTTTTCTAATTTATACTCATACAGCTTTCAAACTGAGTAGAAACGTCTTTTGCAGAAGCTACAAATTGTTGTGTTTTTAACCATACTCTTAATTCTGTTAAAAATCAGCTTTAAAAAAAAAGCTTTAGCTACTCGACTGCTGTAGCTGCCATCAGCAGGAGTAATTTTGATGAGAAAAAGAAATGCCCATAGCTTTCCTGAATGAGGAGTAAGGGTCAAGGGCCTAATTCACCACTGCCTTGTAGAACCTCGTGCCTGTGCCAGGTATTAAATGCTGCTGAATTAAGCCTCTCCTCAGCCTGCACACCGTGAGCATTTCACAGCTACTGGGAGCAGATCTAAATGGCATCCTAAGTGTGTCAGGGACATGATTCACTATCAAGGGCTGCTGGAGAGCTGTTGTCCTCACCCTTGTGCTGGACAACTTTTACCTCTGCAGCAGAAGAGCCACAACAGACAGCAGGTCACTTACTCTGCTACCTCACATCTCTGCCCAGGCTATTAGTATAAAGTGCCTTTAATTTAATTTTACATTAATGTGCCAGCTTGTGAACTGCAGTGACTGAGAGCTCTGATTTGTGCTTCCTGTCACGTTTACCTGTGATACTATTTTTTTGAGTGTGATAGATATATCTGCAAAACTTAACACATTCTGTTGACTCATATTTTAAACACTGATCCACTGAAAATATTTGTTTTTTCTTCTATCTTAACAGTATGGCATTTAAAAAATTGTTCTAGTGAGCTCAAGACACAAGTAAACATAATTTGAAGAGTGTAGTTAATTATGTGCTTCTAAGATGTGTTCATAACTCTTGTTTAAATGTATCTCAGATGGTGGAGGCAACATATTTGAAATAGATGAAATACATGGCAACATTATTATAAAGAATCCTCCAGACTATGAAACCATGAATAAATACAACCTTACAGTGAATGCAGTCAACAATAAATCTGCCCCTTTCCATCAGGTAAAAGACTGTTACTATAATGAACAGTGACTCCTCTATTCAGAGTGGATATTAAATTAGTGGGAGGGAGATCTACCAGAGATATTTAATGTGTGGAATAAATTAGGCATCTAATCATGTTTAGGGTCAGGGTTCTGCAACCTTTGTCCATGTGGAGTAGCATTATACTCCATAATTAGCTGAAATACTTCAAAATTGATCCTGAATTGTTTGCAGACCAGCTTGTGCTGGGGAAGTTAAATTATTACCTGCTGCTATTAGTACTGTAAGTGCTCTGATCATTTTTTCATGAGACAAAAGGTAATTTTCAGCAAATTGTTCTAGTTCTGCTGTATTCCTTTTATATGAAAAGGTCTTACAAGTGGATTTAACAGAACTTGAACACGTGTGGTTGGCTCCCTTAACTGCATCTAGGAGCAGCAGTGGGACATGCTGGGCTCCTAAACACATCCTGTACTCATTCAGAAACCTTTCAAGAAGTAGAATCCTACTGCAGCATTGAATTCCTGCCTCCTGTTTCAAAATCCTCTAGTGATCTCTGATGTGGAGTTCATGCAATGAAACCCATCACAATATTTTACTGTGCCATTTTTAAAGTCTAATTTATACTTTATGCAAGTAACAAAAGCCATCATTGAATAAGCTGTTCTAAATATTCTAAAATGCACGAAACCATTTTGTTTTCTAGGCAACTATTCATGTCACTGTTCTGGTGATTGATGTGAATGATAATGCTCCAGTATTTGCTCAGAACCCCTATTCTGCTTCTATAAACATGATTAATCCTGTAGGTGCTCATGTCATAACTGTGAGTGCTACCGACCAAGATCAGGTAACTGCTCCTTGTTTGATTTTGACACTGCTTCAAGCTGCAGCCCAAATGTATTTTCCTCTTCTCTAGGCATGAAATACCAAATGTAGCAGAAAGTGAATTCTGATTGACCTAACAGCAATGGAATTGGAAATTAGGAATTTTGATGGTTCTGCCTTGACCTGATGTACACTATGTCTTTGAGAGTGTTTCTTCAGCTATATTTGCCCTATTTTTTTTCCTCTTACCATATGGAGTGGTGCCAGTCTTTCAGAAGTATATGTGGACTGAAACAATTTAATGTCTGTGAAGTTAGTTGAGCTTCTAAAGTAGAGGAATCTGTAAAAGCTTCAGTATCATCTAGCTGGCTGAACATGGAAGTGTCTGCTTACCAAGCACCTCTGAAGTGTGGTGCCCCAGCTAATTCTCTTTGTCCACGTTTTGTAAAGTAATTTTGTTTAATATATCTCTACTGCATCCATCAAGTAATATCCAGGTGCTGGCAGAGATATCCAGTAGCCAACCAGATCACCATGACAACATCACCACCAATTATATCATTTAGAAGATGAAACATCCAGAAGTGATAATCAAATAGGTGCAGCAGGTGCCTTCCTATTTATTCACACATAATTTTTGTTACAATAGATGCAGCTGTGGTATATTGCTGCAAATAATCTAATGGCCCCTTTTTTATCCTCTTCCTCAATGACTTTATATAAAAAATGAAATTGCTTGTGAAAGTTGCTGAATGGACTTTGAGATCTGCATTGAGACCCTAATGAAACTCATCCTTCAGATACTGTCTGGTCCTGTGCCATGCAGAAGACCTCATCCTCCCTCTGCTACCCTTTCAGGACTCTGGGGCAGAGTCCAGCACTGAAATTACTAGACTTTGTCTCTGTTCTTCCCTGTTCCTGAAATAATTATAAATCCACAGGTTCCTTAGTGACCACAGATGTTCATGGTAGGGTTTGATCCTCCTGCTGCAAAGCCATGGAAAAACAGAAGACAATGCTTTTCAGAGATGCAGAGCCAACCCTAAGGGTTTGTCAAGGTGGATTGTCTCAGGGAAGTGAAGTGCATAAAGTGTGCCCAGCTCTCCTGTGGCAGGCAGGATCAGGGCTTACCCTCAGAGCAGTGGGAGGCTGTGCTTCCTAGGGTGTCAGAGGAGGCTTGGGCTTATTCTCGTTGACATCACACCTTTAGGTGACTTTCACTACTTTGACTGTTCCTCTCTACATGTGTCCTTAATTTATTTTCCATAGAGATCTCCCCTTCCCTCTTATTCTCCCCTGTGCCACCCCCCCCAGTTTTTACTCTGTAACTGGCTAACTGCTTGTGAATTTTCTTCTGCTTTGTGTTTTTTATCAGCACCCATCCTACTATGGGTAACCCTAAGTTTTCTCTCTCTAAATACATTCACTATTATCAAAATAAATTGACTAGAGACATACAGACATTGTAAAATCTTTTTTTTCAGTGTTTATCCTGCCCTCCAAAATGCACACCCAGTGTACGTAGTTTTCTTTAGTATTGCTGTGGGAATGGTTTTCTTTTTTTATCTTAGAACATCAAAACTAATTTGGGGGTGTGAGGGGCTCTGCTGATTGGGCCTTTCCAGTGGTGCTGCTCTTGTGTTACAGCTTAAGCCCAAAGCAGCTCTGAGCCTGGTTCTCTCTAGTGATTGAAAATGTTTCTGGCATTCTGTCCACTTAAGCATGGAAATACTGAGATTCCAGCGAGTCCATACCCTGGGACGTGGGGCACTGAAATAACCTAGTCCTGCAAGCAATAATGACCCAAAGTTGTGTTCCTTCCATGGCAGGGGCAAAATGGCCTTATTGAGTACTACATCCTCCCTGACCCAAGCCTCAGCCCGTTCTTCCTGATAGATGATGTGAATGAGGGGAAAATAATTACAGCTGGAAACCTGTCTAGATCTGGAGAGATCCATTTAACAGTGATGGCAAAGGACAGAGGCTCCCCCTCTTTAAATGGCACTGCCAGGATTATTCTGAATGTCTCTGACAACCGCCCCTTTGTGCCTCGCTTTGCTGAGAGTGAAATCAGGTGAGGCTTCCATCTTAACTGCTATGTAACTCGTACATATCCTCCAGGTAGTGGAAAACACAGTAAGTTGAAACTTGAAGCTAATTGTCGTGTTCTTCTGTGCAGAAGAAAGGCCATGAGGGATTTTTTTAAACAAAATGTCCAGAAAATTTGCAAAACTGCTGGTTCTGTGAATGTGATGCAAGACATCGCCTTTTATGTCTTGTATAAGCCAGACTCTTTGTCCCTTTCCTCCTGCACAGTCATAAAACATTCTTCCTTAGCCTTTACTCAAGGAGAAACAAATGTCTTGCTGGAGAAGTACAGCTTGAGCTGCACTCTGAAAGTCAGCGAGCTCTGGCAAACAACTAGAGGGGAGGGGGCAGGATTTCCACAGAGAACTCTCTCTTAAAGAGTTCAGTTTCAAAGCCTGCCAGTGCAGAAACTGCTGGGAAATGTAACATCATGATTTCTCTTTTATTTTCCATATTAGCATTTCCGTGGCAGAAAACACAGGAGTGGATTATGTCGTTTACACTTTTACTGTGGTTGAAACTTTAGGAAAATTGATAGATTATACAGTCGTATCTGGCAATGAAAAAGGTGAGTACTGTCTCCCTTAAGAGTTAAACTAGCCAAGGTAACAGAAGAACTTGTCTTTTGGTGGCAGGTGTTGCTGTGTGTAAATGAGGAGATGGAGAGCAAGGATAAAACTTTGTCTCATTTGAAAAAAGCACTCGAATTTCTTTCAGAGCTCTTCAGCATGGACTTTGTTAATTTTCTTTGGTTATAGAGGTGGTGGTAGCTTGCTAGAAAATGGGTTCCTGTAGTCTTAAGTGAGAATAATTTGTAGGCTGAGGGAACTGAAATAGTTACTAGCAAGAAGTTTCCTCCCTGACAGTCACTTTTAGCCTGTGGTATCCTTGCACTTGCACCTATGTCAGGGCATCTGCCCTCCTCTTTGCAGCTGTGCTGCCACTCCATTTGGTGCACAGAAAAGGAAATCTTCTGAAACTGAGAGAAAATCTGGAAATAGGTGAAAAAGGACTTGTGCAACAAGAAGCTGCAATTGTCTTTTCCAAGTGTGTTGCTCCTTTACATGTTTAAGGCCTGTTTGGTCCAGGAGAGGACCCCAGCTGTGATAACTTTTCTGCTCAGCCAGTGGACGTGTTCTTCATATTCTTGAGAGCAGAGAACCTGTAGAAACATCCTAAGAGCAGCTAAGACACAAGAGGTAGGAAGGACACCAGTGAAATGGTGGCTGTAACAGTGAAGGTGCATCTTTTTCCTTTCAGGTCATTTTAGATTGGATCCAAAGAGTGGTCAGCTGAAAACAGCAACTAATTTGGACTATGAGGAAGTTTCTCAGTATGTGATTTTTATTGAAGCAAATGAAAATCTCTCATCTGCCACACAAGTCCAGCGTTCAGGTAACTTTTTGAAGGACATTCCAACTTAAATAGGGTAATGAACACTGTATGCAGTGAATTTCTGTATTTGCAACCCAGTATAGGAATTGTGATTCTTTTCAAGTGAAAAGTCTGATGTGAAAGATGAAAAGCTGAAGGCCAAGGTTGTGCAGAGAGAAGCCAGCAGCCTTCCTCCAAGGGTTCAAGGCCCTACTGTGGCCTCAGAAAATAATATGATAGCTGGGCACGGAACTCCTCAGCAGGAGCTGGAGGAATGTGCCTGTCCTGGTACAGCACGGCCAGCAGCAGAGGGCTGACAGAGGAGCTTCCTCACTGAAGCCCCAGGAGGAGTGAGAGCGAGCTCCTCTGGGCATATCCCTGCTGCCTTCCCTTTCTTCTCCCTCTTCCTCCTCACATGCAGCAGAGACACTGCTGCACAGCCACAGCCTGAGAGCTTTGAAAGCTGTTGCAGTGCCCTGGCGTTTGTTTACAGGCCTGCTGGCCCCCAACGTGGCAGTGCTGAGGCTGTGGGTGCAGGACGTCAACGAAGAGCCGCAGTTCCCCGGGGACGGCTACGCCGCGCGGGTGCCCAGCTCCGTGCCCTACAAGTACCCCGTCCTTACAGTGCAGGTAGTGTCTGTCTGCCCTCTTCAGTCCTTACAGTGCAGGTAGTGTCTGTCTGCCCTCTTCAGTCCTTACAGTGCAGGTGGTGTCTGTCTGCCCTCTTCAGTCCTTACAGTGCAGGTAGTGTCTGTCTGCCCTCTTCAGTCCTTACAGTGCAGGTAGTGTCTGGCTGACCTCTTCAGTCCTTACAGTGCAGGTAGTGTCTGTCTGCCCTCTTCAGGAGGTCACAAATCATTTGAAAAATGTGGATTTCTCTCACAGTTCAACCATTAACCACTTTGTTATCTATCAGGCCTAAAAAAGAAATTAATTACAAAATGGAGCACTTCTTTTTCTCAGTCTGAAGTTAGCCCTCAGTTCTAGCCTATTCCTTTTATGCTTGCAGCTCTATAATCCTCCAGGCTTTATGGTGAATATATTTCACCTTTTATACCTTTGGTCCAATTTGGATAGTTTCTGCCCCACTTTTAGTGCCAGGAGAAAAATACGACAGTGCTATCCTAGAATACTGATCTTACAGATTGAAACTGCAGAGTGTAATGATTGAAGAGCAATGTGCAGCCTGAAAGCCACCAGTTGAGTCTCACAAGTCACTTTTTTTTAAACATAGGCTGTGGATCCAGATTCAGGAGACAACGGGCTGCTGCTGTACAGCTTAGTGAATAATCAAAAGAATGAATTTGACATCAATGAAAAGACAGGGCAGATTTTTACAGTTTCCCTGGCAGGAAAGGCTGGAACATTTTACCTGGAAGTCCAAGCAGCAGACCAAGGCACAAGAAGACTCACTGCCCAGACAACAGTCAACGTAAGGAAGATGATTGCTATTTATAGTCTTGATCTGCTTCTGTGTCAAAAGTCTGTGTACAAGAAGGGGTAGGTTTGGTGAGGAAAAAACAATTACTTACCATGATGTGGTGACACGGGTGGATACACCATGTTGGATTTACTGCCTACTTTCAGGCTAGAATTATGAGGTTGCCATTTCCATTGACATGTAAAAATATTGTGACATGGAGACTGACTTTTAGAAGACAATTACTTTATATCAGAGGGGCTTTGGGAGCTGTTTTTGAAAGGCAGTTTACGAGAGGTACAAATGCTGTAGAAAACCTTGCATGTGATTTCTTTATTAGGTAACCGTTGACTCCAGTTCCAGTAACAACGTTGTGATGGTGGCACTGAATCAGAAGATCAATGTTGTTGAAAGAAATGTTGCTGAAGTAAAAAGGTATTTTTGAAAAGCTTGGCCCTCAACTTGGTGGAGGTCAGGATAATTTGAGGCAGTTCACAGGAACCCACCAGTTTTTACCTGGTGAGGCTTTGGCCTGGGCTGATTAATGTGAAGGAGGTCATTAGCCTAGATGATTTTGAGAGGTTCCTTCCCACCTCCATGTTTCTGTGATTTTTAACAGCCTAGGATAAAGTTTTTTATGATACAAACATGGAGACAGACAGGATGGAAGCCACAAACCAAACCCATCTTTGCTACATCTGAAAAATGCCCTTGTGACACAGCAGCAGAGCTTCTCGAGGAGGTCTTGGCCCTGTGGTGCCCAGGGATTAGCTAGTGATGTGTGGACACCCACATTGCAATTAAAACCATATTTGGACCTTTTGAGCATGTTAATGAAGGTGCTGGATGTACTATGCAATATTGGTTATGAAATCCAGATAGGAGCATTTGTGAATCCTTCCTTTCTCTAATTAATTATTCAGATATGCTAATGGCACCTATCCAAGAATTTTCAGGTGATGTACAAAAGTTACATAGCAGGTACTAATGGAAACTGTCTTTGCTTGCCACTCAGAGGCAACAACTGGATTTCTTGTTTTTCCTCTGCCACTCAATCACTCAGTGATACTGGGCCAATATCTTAATTCCTTTGCTGAGGATTATCCTGCAGTTTTACATGCCTAGATTAAAATACTAAATATCTGGCAAGTGTTGTATTAATACTACTTTTCTGTCATTTAATTTCCAGAGCAAAAGAACTTGTCATTGCCTAGTTAATTTGAAATGTTTTTTTTTAATATGATGGCAGGGTCCTAGATGAAAAGCTTGCATGGAATGTATACATCATTGATATTTATTCCAATGACTTTGAAAGAGAAGCAAGAAGCAGCACAGATGTAACTTATGTAAAAATTATTGCTTTTGATGAGGCAAACCAGGAAGTACCTGCAGAAGATATGAAAAGGTTTGTATGGCACAGGCTGTCGTGTGGGTGTCAGAGCTATGCAGATAGGTTTTGTTTCCCTTCATGACATTATCAATGTCTTGGACTGGACAGGCTGAGTTTATTTAAGACTTATCTTGAGGATTAAACAGAATTTTTAGAATTCAGAAAGCTATTTATTGAAATAATGAGTTTGTAAAAAATAAGGCTGTTTAATTATGCAAAATAGATTTAAAAGTCAGTTTTAAAGAAAAATGAAGCAGAAGGAGTATCATTTAAGTAGATAGTAACTTCAGAAGTGCAGAGTGTGTAAAAACCAGCATTTTAGGTGTGCTTTACACTTGTTTCATGGTATGACAGTGGTATGGATGTGTATTCATAAAAGTATTCAGTGAAGGACAGCTGCTACTTAACCACAGGATTTCTAGATTCAACAGCTCTCTTAAATGAGTAATATTGGCTAGTATTGCTAAGGGAGCCTGTGGCCATAGGAAGCACTCTGCATGCAGGAACCTTTTCCCCTGAGGAAAGCACCTGGTATCTGTAAGACTATATGTGGCTGCCTGGGTGTGGATTTAGAGGATACTTGCCTCTCGAGTTCAGTTTTCTGAATTTTGCAGCACTTTACTTCATAAGTACCAGGGCTGGTTGCTGGAAAACAGAGGGTTTTTTTCCCAAATAAGATAGGACAAGTCAGAATCTTTGAAAAGGGTCTTGGTGGACCAAGGAGTGGGATCTTGTTATTTTCTTCACTGCTCTTCAAGCCAAAACGAAGGTCTGATAAATGATTGGCTTTTTCCTCTTCTGTCCTCAGAAAACTTAGGGATCAGAGGGGTAACATTGAGCTAGAACTGGAGAAAGTATTTTCAGCCTCTGTGACTGCTGCTGTAGAAGAGGCTCCTGCAGGCTCGGCGCCTCCCGAACGCGTTGCAACCATCGTGCTGGGCGTGCTGCTGGCCTGCACCCTCACTGCCTGCCTGGCATGCGTGGCTCTGACTGCAAAGAGGAAAAGGTACACGTAGCTTTACTTTAACAATGTAATTTACACTTAAAACTAATGAGTTTACTTTAGACGTTAGCTTGAAAAATACTGCTCTGATAAATTACTGGTGTTGGCGTGGAGTACTGCCTGAGATTTGCTGTAAATCAGAACGCCTGTAAACATTAGACACACTGTGTGCAGCTGATGGTTTCTTCTTGTTTGTCTCACAGCAACAGCACAAACAAACACTTTTAAAAAGAGAAACAGGGATTGTAGACATTTTAACTGTGGAGGGGGTATGAGTAGCTGTAACATACCCACGTAACTCTCCTCCAACCCCATGAATGCTGAAATCAAGGGAGGTTTTGCTGCTGGCTTCAGTGGCAGCAGGACCACATAGTAGAGAACCCATTTCCAAGAGAGCAGCGGGTACTTACCCTGTGACCTTTCCAGAGAATAGGAAATGCTCCAAATCCCCAGAACAGTACTGACAATAAACGTTATATCATAAACTTCTGCCACAAATACTTCTGTTTTTAAAAAAACCTGTAAAGACAATCTTCAGAACTTAACTTGTTTTAATTTATCTATCATTTTCAGAAAGAACAAGCAACAGAGTTTGGTTAAGAAGCGAGCTGAAATTGTGGAGGGAATTGATAATCCATGTGCAGCTACAAAAAATGGAAGTCTGAAAAGCTTAGGGAAACTAGAGCACATGAATAATGTGTAAGTAGAATGCTGGTATCACAAATTTATACAGAATATCAGATCAGAAAATGTGGCTCTAGTTCATTCTGTTATCACAGGGTTTTCCTTGCATTTTCCACTAGTGTATAGATCAATTTTTAAGAACCCTTAAAAATTACAAGTTAAAACTCAATACTTGAAGGATGCTAATACTTTTTAATCTTTCTTGAAAATTACACGGGCAAATTCCTGCTTACTCTTTAGCAAATTGTTAAGCCTTGTGCAAGAAAAAAACACCCTTCAAGGTACAAGAAGCTACTTGGCCCCGGGTAAAATCCCAGTAATTTTGAGATCAGTGCACTTGCAGCTCTGAGTCTTACACTAAGATTTTTGTCACTTAACTACTTGCAGACTCAAGGGGTTATGAATTTTCTTAACTTCTTCCAGAACTGAAGTAATAGCATTTAGCAACATGGGAGACACCAAAGGAGGTGATGCTGACAACGACTTGCTTCAGGCTGATGAAAAATGCCGTTACCTCGAGCCAGTAGATTGCAACAGTGAACACAAAGAAAATGCAGCATCTGAGAAAGCTGCTGAACTTAGGAATGCAGATGTCCAGCTCGCTGCAGAATTCAGGACAAAACAGGTAATTAGCTTTTCAGAGCTAATTAATAATTAAAAGTTATACAACTTCTACTGCTTAGAATCAGTCCGTGCTCTTCTGTCTGTATCTTTCCACCTCATCTGTGTTACCTTTTCCCGCAGGATTGCTTTCCGGCAGACACAAATCAGGAGTCAGCCTTTTCCTTAGCACCTGGTCCCACAACGCGCACCCCTGAAAGAGAACTGAAAGGAGTAAAATTTGCAGAAGTGGCAGTTATTCTGGATGCAGAGCCCGAGGAGGACGATCTGGACGATAACAATGTTATCTTTTCCTCAGTAAGAATGCCTGAGGAAGAAAAAATTCAGGAAAACTCCAGTGATGGTCATTGAAACCATACAAAATGAGCAGCAAGAACATAGGAACGCTATCCAGATGCTAAATCCTGCTCCTCCTGTGGTTTGTGCCTAAGAGGCGGGCAAGACAGAAAACAGCAGTAGGCACGAAGGGCTGCAGGACAGCTGTGGTGCAAGGTTACTTGTCCAGTAGCGGTGCTATCCTGCAGTGTATTTAATTTCTTACGGGCTGTGTGTAACGGCAAGACAATAAAACCGCTGCTAACCGTGGTGTCTTGTCATTATTTGAGATGAACTGTTTCCCAGACATCGATTTTCTGTTCTTTTGCGCAGAACTCGCGGTCGGGGTCAGTGTTTGAGCAGCAGCGGCTGACATTTCCTAGGCAGAGGGTGCAGGAGCGGTCAGCTCGCGGAGGGCGGTCCCTCCGGCCCCGGGCGCTGCCCCCTCCCACGGGCCGGCC